>NC_049912.1:14450351-14455044 GCF_001411555.2 Juglans regia | reverse complement strand
TAAGTGGTGATTTAGCTATTTTCCATATAAAACTCCTACTACACTCACAAAGGTTACACACACCATTTTTTGTTTATACAAAAGCTGATAGTTGGTAGGTTATCAGAATATACTCTTTAATAAGTGAAATGAAAACAGTACGGTGCAAACTATATCTCTCTTAAAACAAACAAGTGTTAAGGCTCAAAACTTAGAAAAAAAAGATATTGAAACTTTTGATGAATGAATGTACAATGTAAAACTTGTATTTAATGTATATTTTTAAAGATCTCAAATGAGCTATTATAGACATATGAGACTTCATTTTAAAGTTTCAAACTTTTAAACATATCATGCACATGTGAAAAATGACAATCAATCATCTTTCAAATTTTTAAATTTAAAACTTTCAAACATATCATGCACATGTGAAGACAATCAATTATCTTTCAAATTTCAAATTTCAAACTTCTAAACATATCATGCATTTGAAAAATCTCAATCAATCATCTTTCAAATTTTTAATTTTTAATCATATCATGCACATGTTAAAAATCTCAATCAACCATCTTTCAAATTTCAAATTTCAAACTTTTAATCATATCATACACATGTTGAAAAATGACAATCAATCATCTTTCAAATTTTAAACATCTAATCATGTTATGCACATGTGAAAAATGCAAAATGATTTTTCATGAGTATATTAAAAATACTTTTGAGCCTTAATCCTTTTTTGAATTTTGGAAAAGATGTACAAAAATACTCTTAAAGCTACATTTGTAAGCTTGTTCCATTGTTGCTCATGCTTGATTTGTTAATTCCCTTGATATTCAAAACTTCATTATGTAGACAACTTGAGACTCCTTCATACTTAAATTCGTTTGTTATCATCAAAATTCACAAGTAGGAATATAATTATATGATGCCTGAAAGCTTAGATTCAACACTTTTTTTTTTTGTTTTTAATAAAACTCATATGGAGCCAAGTTTAAAAGATTCCATAATTTTAAAATAATATATATATATTTTTATAAAACAAAATTTTAAAAGAGAGTTAATGGAAGTAGTTCTTAAAATTTATTTTAAAGTCTTTTTTTTATAACAAAATAAACAACTTCATTCATCAGAAAAGAACTACAGCAGGGGATCATGCTCAATGATATGTGAAATAATCTCAAGAAAAGAGTTCCACCAAACCATTAAGTCATGTAGATGCCAATAATACTTTGCTAAACCTCTATGCTGTACTACAACTTTAGGAAATCTTTTTAATAGATTTTTTATCTCAAGAACTAGATTTCCCCAAATAGACATCAACTCCTCCTCTTTTGTAAGCTCTTGAACAACCAACAAAGCATCACTTTCCACTTGAAGCTCATGAATTCCCAATGGCAAACATAACTAAAGACCCCTTAGCAAAGCCAGAAGTTCAACTTCCATATGACCATTGATCTCATGCTCGAGTTTGCTAGCTGTAAAGAGCACCTTACAAGTTTCATCTTGAAGTATCATTCCCACACCATATCTACTTTGATCATGAAAAAGGGCTCTATCAACATTGAACTTTAGACTACCAACAGGTGGAGGGATCCAACCACAGTGAGGCTTTACTCCTTTTTTCTGTTCTTCTGCTACAAACTTATACTGCCTGTTCTAGAGCTATCCTCTTATTCTCATAGATGAGTTGGTTTCTGCTGTACCAAATTCCCCATGCACATAAAAATAGTTTTTCCAGTTCCCCAATTTTCTTCCCTTGAATTACTTGATCCATAACATGTATAAAATCTATTTGTGCTGCATTTTCCTGTAAAACGTTTAGTTGAGATAACAGAACAATTTTGAGTCTAGAACAATAAAGGAGTACAAGATTGATATCCTCCTCCTCTATGTTACACCATCTACACCTTACATCTGTCAGTACCTTCTTTCCTTTCAGGTTCTTAAAAATTGGCAAACCATTTTGACATACCCTCCAAGCAAAAATTCTTACTTTGTTTGGGACTTTTAGTTTCTAGATTTTCCTCCACATCTTTCTTTGCTTTTTTCCATATGACACCTCACCAAGCTGCCTCTCTTCTCTAGATGCTAGGAACAACTTGTAAGCATTTCGAGCACTGAACAAACCATTCTTCTCAGGTTTCCATACTATAGTATCAAGTCTATTATCAGCAGGAAGTGGTAAATTGAAGACCTAATATGCTTCTCTTGGGGGTAAAAATCTGGAAATCTTCTCCATATCCCACCTCTTTGTATGAATACCAATTAACTCAAAAACTGTCCAATTCATTTGTGCTTGTGAGACAGAAGCTAAAACTAGAACAAGTTTATAATGAGGTAGCCAATAATCAGTCCAAATGTTGATTGTCTTACCATTACCTACTCTCCAACGACACCCTTGTAATAATAACCTCTTTGCCTCCCATATTCCCCTCCACACATATGAAGGTGTTGCACCCAACTTTGCATCTTTGAAAGTTGTTGTAGGAAAGTACCTGGCTTTAAAGATGTTATGTAGTAGTGAATTTTTCTCCTTTAAAATCCACCATCCCCGCTTGGCTAGAAGAGCCATACTGAAAGTGTGTAAATCTTTAAAGCCCATACCACTTTGACCTTTGGACTTGCACAATTTCCTCAAACTCACCCATCTAATCTAATCTTGTAGATTAGCCCTGCAAAACAACACACGACACTGCAAACAAAAGATGGTTAACCTTTGGAGCCTGCTACAAACTCGAATTCCTTCCATTGCACCTTGCACATCAGCTTGTTGTAAAAGTGATATAAGGCCCTCGGTACAAAGAAGGAATAGGTAAGGAGAAATGAGATCCCCTTTCCTTAACCTCTACTAGGAAATATTGGCCCCTTAGGTTCCCCATTCACCAAGATAGAAAATGAAACTGATTTCACACAGTGCATAATTAAACCAACCCACTTAGTACCAAACCCCATTTTAAGCATCACAGTTTCAAGAAATTCTCATTCTATTCGATCATAGGCTTTACTCATGTCAAGTTTGAGTGACATGAAGCCATTCTTTCTTTGCCTCTTTCTGCTAATGAAATGGACCAGCTCATAGGCAAGGACATTTTCAAAAATCAACCTGCCTTGAACAAATGCACACTGAGACTTGGAGATCAGTTCAGGTAGAATACTCTTTAGTCGATTTGCTAGCACTTTTGACACCAATTTATAAATCGCATTACAGAGGCTTATTGGCCTAAAATCAGAAACCAACTTAGCATGCTTTTTCTTTGGTATTAAGGTAACAAAAGTATGATTTAATTGTGTAGGAAAAGTACCATTGTTAAGAGCATTCAAAACAAAGGGGCCATACCATCTAGTCCAGGGGCTTTGGTGGGATACATTTCCTTGAGGGCTACTTCTACCTCTTCTACAACAAACACCATGTCAAGCTTTGCCTTCATCTCAGTAGTCACTCTCCCCATCAACCTGTTTAGGAATTGTAGACTACCTCTCTCAGCTAAAGCAGTAAAAAGAGTTTGAAAATAATTGAGGATCACTGCATCTCCAACTTCACCCACTTGCCAATTCCCTGAGGAGTCATGTATACCCTTGATCAAATTTCTGGCCCTTCTCTGTGAAGCCTTGTAGTGAAAGAAAGAAGTGTTTCTATCCCCAACAGTCAACCACAAAACTCTTGATCTTTGTCTCCACATTATCTCTCTTCTTTCTAACCACTTATGCACCTTTGCTCAAGCCTTTTTAATCTCCTCTTGATTATGTCCTCTTGGATCTGATTCTTAAAGTAATTGTAACTACAATTTAGCCTTTTTCAAATTCTTTTGAACATTGCCAAAGCTTTGTCTACTCCAAGAGTCTAACTGCTCCCCACATCTTTAATCTGTCTCATCACTCCCTCCATACTTCTATCTCCATCACACCCCCGCCAAGCATTTGTTATAATTGTTTTACACCCTACATCCTCCACCCACAAAGCGAAATAACTTCTTACCTCTTCTCTGTGATATGCCATTCTGTACATGCAGCTTGATTGGGAAAGCAACATTACCATGTCTAACATAAGCCATAGGAAACATGTAAATCCATTTCTGATTTGCCAAACAACGATCCAATCTCTCACTTATACAAGGTGCAGGTTCCCTTTTATTACACCAAGTGAAGGGTGTACCATGAAAACTCAAATCCAGCAGTTCACATTCATCCACCACCTCTCTAAAATCTTGCATCTATCTTTCTATTCTCTCCCTCCCTCCACACTTCTCAATTGGGCTCACTATCTCATTAGAATCTCCCATCAACAACCACCCTTGCTCCCTTGGCACCTTAAGAGATCTCAATAGGTTCCAAGTTTCCTGTCTTATATTAGCTTCAGAGTGGCCATACACCCTAGTAAAAAACCATAAATTAGAAGAAGCTATTATTTCCGAAATAGATGCATGAATGTGATATCGAGAGAAGTTCTGAATAATTACATTGATATCGCTTCCAATATAAGGCAATACCACCACTCCTTCCTTCACTACTAATGGACAAACAACTTTCAAACCCCAATCGATATTTTAAGCTTGTCATTACTCTTTCATGTAGTCTAGTCTCTTACAAGAACAAGACATTGGGATCTTCCTCTTTAACTAAATTAGAGAGAGCTCGAACTCCCCGTGGGTTCCCAAGCCCATGGGAGTTCCAACTTAGGAGCCTTATTGGGGTCGGCAGGGCTGTCTCTGCCGAT
>NC_049912.1:14205843-14450251 GCF_001411555.2 Juglans regia | reverse complement strand
TGTTCTCTACAGAATGAATAGATCCTAATAACAAGTTTTGAAGAAATGAAAATTCTCGGGAGAGAGAGAATTTCGAAATTGCCTTCCTAGATTGTTCAATTCATAAGCCAATGTGTCGATTTATAGATGACCAAAGAATGCAAATGAGAAGTTATTACATTTTGTTTTCATGAAATCAGTTCCCAACTAGTATATATGCAATAGTTGTTGCCAAGTAAAGAACCCTCGTGACGGTATGTAAGAACATGAAACTCTAAACCAATTGCAGATTTGACCTGGTCCAACAGTTGTGTGCACGTTCACCAACCAGATTGCTTTGGTTGAGATCCCAGCTGACTCATCCTTCAGGATGCCTTTTGGGGCTACTGCAAGGCGCTAGTTGTGCCTTGCATCTTGGGTTGGCTAGGCCGCAAGCCTAGGTATATGTGGAGTTTAGAAACCTTTCTTCACATGGGTGTGGTTCGAATTCCTTCCCACTTGTACAAATCTTCATTTGTTTTCACAAAGCATCTCATCTAATCATTACAACTTTCTCAAATTTTCACAAAATAAAATCAACAATTCAACTTTTTTAAATCCCAAAACAAAAATAGTATTAAAAATATATATTCTAATAATATTTTATTCAATTTTTAACTTTAATATCAACTTATCTTATCTCATTTCATTTGTGAAAACAAATGAGGTGTTAGAAGCCTTGAACCAAACCTTATTAGAGTTTAAGTCTTTGTGGGATAGCCTTAGAAAGATTTGGTCCAAGTGTGAGGAAGGCATAAGGCCTTTTGGGCCTAACTTGGTGTTAGCTTTGACCCATGACTCATTTATAATAATGCAAGCCTTTCAATTTCCATCTTTGTGGATCTTAAGGCCTGTCATGACCTCTTAAAATTTGGAACCAAGGCCTCCCATCAACCCACACCCAAAGCCCATAAACCATGCAACTCCACTCATGGCCCTTTTTAAGCCCAACAAGGCCCAAAACCTTGTCTTGCATTTTCACACTTCTATTTGAAACCCACATACACCATACCATTGGTTTCCCTCAAGTCCAAGTAGTACCCCAAGCCCCTTAGGACTCTCAATTGTCGATAATTAAGCTTCTAGCTTGAGTTAAGGACATTAATCAACTTACCCATTATTAGTGATCTTTAAACCATGTTTTGAGCTTAATTTGCTTCTTAATCATTTTAGCCATTTTGATATGAAATTTACTTGTTTTATTATTTAGTTGCATCACTCTTATATCATATTAGAATCCTAGATAAATCTCCCCACATGTCATTAAGGGTAATGACATGTCAAAACCCTAAACCCACATTAATTAGCACACATGTGTACTCTTGTGTGCATTGGACTAAACAACCCCTAGCCCAAGCTTTTTGTACCTTTTTCTCAAGGTCATTATTGTCTTTTATCACCTTAAAATACCCTTTCAATGCAGACATAGTGGTGGACAAAATTGGTTCCAAGAACCAAACCAAAAACCCAAAAAAAACCAACTATACCTAAACACTAGTTGGATGGAAACTGAATGCCTTGCAATTTGATTTGATTTTCTGGTCTCAAATGACCCACACCCTCATGCCACCTCCATCACCATCCAATCCCCAAGAGACCCTTAGATTGATTGTGGGAAATTGGCCAAAATCTTTTCTCACGAAAAATAACAAAAAACCGATGGCATCAAACCACCACCACTCGACAACACCCTTCCATTCACCTCTTCCCTTTAAGCTGCCACTTCATCATCACTTGACAGCCAATCCCCCACCTTCCACTACCTGGAAAAGCCTTCCAAGAGTGACTCATGACCTGCATAAATCCGCCATGAAGAGAGGACGAGAGGGTGAGTCAAGATATGATCAAAACTGTCCAGAATTTCAGCCTTGAACTCGATGGCTACTATGCTTGATGTCATAAACTATTTTCATTTTTTTTTTCCTTCTAATGATGCACCATGGTAGAAGTTGAACCCTCTCCTTGCATGGCAGCACCTGAAAGTGAATAAAATCATTTGATTTGGGTCACTACTCACCTGCACAAGGTGATGCAACCAAGAAGGAATTCAAACCTCCTTCTCCACCGCCCACTTCACCCAATCACCATGGACCAAGGCCAACATCCCTTTCCCCATAGCATCCTATAAATACCTCCCTCACCCCCAAATTTCCTTCACACCACTTCTCCAAGCCTCCTCTTGAGCATTGAGAACCTTCTTCCTTTAGAAAATCTAGAGTGAATATGAAAGGTGTGTTCTAGAGTGTTCTTGGGAGTTCTTGAGTTGGGAGCTTTAGAGGGCCACGAAAATTGTAAGTTTTCTTGCCCTAGATCTTATTTTGCATGTTATCTTTTGCTTTTAAGTGTTGAAGTGATTTTTGGTTGAGTTTAGAAAAGGTTACCATGCTTAAATCAAAACCAAGTCCATTAAGGTTGGATTAAGTGTTTAAATTGTTTTAATGGGAAGTTTAGCTATAGCACGTTTTAGTTTATTTTGATATGATTTACTAATTTCTTAGAATGATCATTGAAGGTTTGATTTTGAGATTAGAAGTATGCCATGATTGGTTTTAATTCTATTTTGAATTGATCATCAAAGCATGCATGGGTTTTGATTAAGGTTGTGATTAAGGCATGATGTCTTGATTTTATCACCTAGGATGGAATAAAATGCATTTAGAAAAACCTTGTGATTGAGATAAGAATGAAAATACATGATTTGGGTGAATTTTGAAGCATGCCTTTGTGATTTAGGCTAGAAGCATCATGCTTGATTAATTGATGATTAATGAAGATTAATGTTTTTAGCCATGATTATGTGTTGGGCTGAACTTGTTCACCTAAGATTAAGCTTTTAACATGTAATTAAGGATTATAGTAATTATTTACAGTTAAAGAAATTGAATATGCATGCATTCATAAGGGTCAATAGTAGAAAGTACACTTAGGCATCAACTAAAGTGCATGCCAGGAGTTGAGTGTATTTGGACTAGTTCTACTTTGATTTTTAAAATTCGAAGGGCTTATATGATTTTAGAGCATAGAGTATATGAGGTTTGTGAATTTTGGTGAAATTTGGAGTTCGTTTACAAATAGTGAAAAATTAGGGCCTTAGTGGCAATTTTTAAAGTTTAGGAGTATTTTTGTAAATATTCATTTTTGAAACCCTTTGATTATGAGCATCTTCCTTGAGTAGTTAAGACCCTAACTCAGCATAACTTTAATTAAAGCCGCTACGATTAATGCACACGGGAAGTTTGTAAATTGGCCTCTAACTTACACCTTTTTTTTATTTTTTATTTTTTTTATTTTTTATTTTTTATGAGAGAAGAGTCAGGGCCACATGTCCTAGTAGCCCCTACCCCAAGTTTTTTGATAAAGCATTCGCTTATGGTGGAGGATACTGTGGTAACAAGCAGGATATATAGGATTCACATATAAGCATAAAAACCATCCCAAGCATCAAAACCAACAAAATCAATAAAGAAGCAATATAATAACCAAATAAATCTAAACAAGCCTATAAACATATCCAAACAAACATAAAACAAATTATCTGCAAATAGAAGGAAGCTCCAACAAGTCAATCTGAACAATGCCTTTTAAAATCTGTGAAAAGCTTTGATGACTAGCATAAATTGCATTTCTTCCCATTTCCCCTTCTCTTGCTAAAAAATTTGTTGCACAGTTTGCTTCACGGTATTGATGTGCCACCACGAAATTCATTCCCTCCAACTCCTTGCATAGCTCTTCCCAAATATCTCAAAGATACCATAGAGTGCACCTTCCCTTTTGAATCCAATCGACAACTATTTGTGAGTCACTCTCAATGCTAACATTAACAACTTGAAGCAATTTACACCAATGAATACCCTCCAAAATAACGTTTAACTCTGCCCCATTGTTTGTACCATAACCATATTGAGTTGAGAAAGCACCTTGAACCATGCCGTTACTATCTCGAATGATACCACCACCTCCCGAATTTCTGAGATTACCATGAAAAATTCCATCACAATTAATCTTCATCCAGCCTGCTGGAGTCCTAGACAATGTAACGATTTTTTCTGGTCTTTTACAAGTGCTTGGATACTTCAATTGGAATTCCTCCAAAAATTTTTTGTCATGCACATATAATTTTGGGACTGAAACAATCTTATTGCCCAATAAATTAATCCACACCCGCATAGCTTGCCAGACTTGATTAGCACTTTCCTGCTTACCTTCCATTCTCACTTTACATCTTCTCTTCCGAAGGCACCACGTAATCAAACAGGGAATTAAGCCAATTAATAAACTTGTGATAGATGACTTCTTTGCATAATAAAACCATGTAGAGACTTTGGTTTTCCACGGCCAATGGTGCAAACAAGGAACCCCTAACATTGAACTAGCATAATTCCAAACCTCAGATGCCACATCTCCCAAGGAAAGAATGTGATCAATATTTTCTATGCTTCTCTGTGCACAACAATCACAAGCTAACGCAAGTGACACCCCTTTACTTTGTACTCTCTCATCCACAGCCAAGCATTTAAACCAACCTTTCCACATACATATAGATATTCGTTTAGGCAACATGCTATGCCAAAACTAATCACGATCCGGAAAAAACTAACCCTTCTTTCGAATCACCTCCCAAGCAGTAGTTGTTGAGAAATTACCATCATCGGAAGGCTTCCAAATAAAAATATATGTCCCTCTTTCACCAGTCAGCACATTTTGAAGAATTTCCATAGGATTATCCACACCCACTAATTCCCTTAAAAGATCCACATCCCTGGAGTTGTTAACCCACCAATCACTAATACATAGTTTAGGATTTACAATATCATCAACTCGCATTGACAACACCCCCGACGCCAACCATCTATCAAACCAAAACGAGGCATTACCACCTCTCACCACTATTTTTACATTGTCCATCACTTCCAGTAAAATAGTCATTATTGATTTCCATAAACGAGAATCAGTTGGTCTCCCGTTTTGCAATAAGATGTGATTATTTCTAAAATATTTGGCCCGGAAAAAACCAATCCACAAGTTGTCTTTAGATACCGGTCGATAAACAAATTTCATGTGAAGCAATTTCTGCACCTCTTTGAGGTCTCTTACCCCCAAACCCCCTTCCTTAGTTGGCTTACAAACTTTACTCCACGATCGCCAATGGAATTTTCTTTTACCATCAACCTCCCCCTATAAGAAATTTGCTAGGATGGAGTTTATACAGGAAAACATAGTTGAAGGAACATTTATTATAGACATCACATGTATGGGCATGCTTGATAACACATGTTTCACTGGTATCAATCTTCCTCCTAGCGAGAGCAGCTTGCATTTCCAACTAGCGATTTTCTTCCTCACCTTTTCAACAAGAGGTTCAATAATCCGAGATGTTAACCTTCCTGAAACCAAAAGTGCACCCAAATACTTCATAGGGAATTTTCCTTAAACCTTATAAATCTCAACAAACTGCGCTTCCAAGATAATGAAATAAGCTAAGAAAAAAATAAAGCTGATTTTCTTTGCTTATTTTTTGGTCCGACCACTTTTCATATAACTCAAGTGTATGCACTAGATTTTTAATGGACCGCTTCCCCCCATTCCCAAAAATAAGAATGTCATCAACATATAATAAATGGGAAACCAAGGGGGCCCCTATCGAATGATGATATTTACCAATCCTTCCTTCCTTATAATTTTTCCGGAGCAGCTTCGTCAAAACATCCTCCATTATAATGAATAAGTATGGAGAAAGTGGATCCCCTTGACGTAAACCTCGTGATGATTGAAAGAAACCCTTAGAAGTTCCATTCATCATAATAGAAAACCAAGGGGACTTCACACAATTTTCAAGTACCCTTCAAAACATCCTAGAAAAGCCAAATGCTCGAAACACCTTCAAAAGAAAATCTCAATTGACCCTATCATACGCCTTTGCCATGTCAATTTTCACCATCACATTTCCCCCACTAATGTTTTTATGCAAAGACTGTACAATTTCTTGCGCAAGCGTAATGTTTTCAAAATTGCTTCGCCCCGAAATAAACGCACCTTGCTCATGAGAGACTAACTTATCAATAACACCTATCAGTCTAGCAACGATGATTTTTTAAAATATCTTATAAGCCACTGAACATAGGCTTATATAGCGAAATTTTTCAAAACTCGAAGGCTCCGGCATTTTCGGAATCAACACAATAAAGGATGAAGAATAAAACCTGGATAGAGGAACACCGCTGAAAAATTCTCTCGCCGCAAAACATGACATGTAAAATTCTGACCCAAAACCATCTGGTCCTGGACTACTGTTTTCTAGAATGGAAAAAATGGCTTGTTTTACTTCAAGTTCCGAAGGTTCCGCACATAACAAACTATTTTCTTCATCCGTAATCTGTTTATCAATTAGCATATCCAACTCACAACCTTCAATCACCAACACTTCATTTAAAAAATTTTGGAAATATTCTGCTGCTTCAGTATGTACAACTTCTGCATTCTCCAATACCCTTCCATCGGACAGAACCATTTTATTAATAAAGCCCTTTCTAGGCGCTGGTTGATGCTCACATGAAAAAAGCTAGAATTTTGCACCATCTGTCTGCCACTTTTTTTTTGCAATTTGCCCTAGACGAATGGCTTCCCTCTTCTCCCATTCTTCCATCTCAATTTTCATAGCTAAAAACTCAGCCTCGGTTTCCTCTGAATAGGCAAACTGAAGTTGATTTTCCAAGACTTCCATCCTCTCTTTAAGAGCTCTGATATTGCCATCCACTCTTCCAAAAGTATTTTTGTTCCATGCACAAAGAGCTAACTTTGTTCTTTTAAGTCTGATAGCCAATTTCAAAACACCTGATGCCTCGTCCTGTCTGATCCAGGCTTCCTTTAAACATGCAAAAAAAATCATGATGCAAACACCACATATTAAGAAATCGTAAAGGGGAAGGTCCATAAAATGAGAACAAATTATTCGAATAAACCACCATCGGGCAGTGATCTAACGATTTTCGGCTCAAATATTTAAACTGTGCTGATTGAAACCAAGCTAAAAAATAATTGTTAATAAGCACTCTATCCAGCTTAGCCCAACTTCTAGACACTCCTACGTGCCCATTGCACCATGACATGTATTGTCCAGAACAAAATAAATCAAGAAGACCACATCGATCAATGCACTCATTAAACTCCGCCATCGAAACAAGTGGTCGTGGATGGCCACAAATTCTCTCTGAATCTGTGCAAATGACATTAAAATCTCCCAGCACTAGCCATGGCTGATCTACCATAGCCCTCTCCCTTAACTCATGCCATAAAGCTCTTCTCTCCACATATGCACATTTGGCATATACAAAAGTCACTAGTACTCTCTGCCCAGAAAACACATCCCATCTGGAAATGGATTGCTCCGAACAAGCCATAACTTCAAAAATATTAGGATCATTCCAAAATAACCACAACTTTCTATCTTGTAATTCATTCGACACATAATAGTTGTAGTTTAAAAAATTTCCAAGAACATACATACAATTTTCATCAACAAACGGCTCCGAAATAGCAAACAGATTTGCACTAACTTTATTAAGAATTTTCTTCAACCTTCCTCTCGAATCGGCCAACCCTCTAATGTTCCAAAAAAAAATTGTATCACTCATAAATTCAATTTTTGGGATAGGGTATGCACCCATTGGGACTTCCTCACTGATTTTTCCTCATGCGTTTCTAGGATTTTTGATTTTCTAGCTATCGAAAGCTGCTCCACATCCGACCCATACAATTTTTCCTTCCCCATCAACACTAGTATTTCTCCCTCTTCTCTATCTGATGAATATCCTAGTGCTGGTTCCCCTTGATGAAGGCCTCTACCTGTATCTTCAATGACGTTGGCTACCTCATTATTGACCATCTGTGGCGGATCCATAGCATCCTACGGAAGTGCCTGAATTTCATCATCACACCATACAACGTCACATTCATCACCATTGTGCTCATTCTCATTCTAATTTTCTCCACCATCCACATGTGTTTTGCATGTTACCATTTTGACTCTTTTTCCTTCTCTATTCTCGTATTTACCATATCAACATGATTTTTCGTGGCTATAGAACAATGTTGAACTTCATTAGTCATTTTTATCTACTGAAGCACAGGCATCTCCTTTTCCACCACATTAATACCATTGACCTTCCCCTGCGAATTACTAGAACTCGTTGCCTGATCAGCATTCATCATCCTTACATCCATAATAGGATTTTTCTCCACTAACTCCTTAATATTTTTTGGTTGACAAATCTTTTTTCCTTTGAGATTTCCTTCATCCTTCTTCTTCTCCCCAACCTTACAAACAACAAATGTATGGCCTTGACGGAAACATTTTGAATAATAAAAACCTATCTTTTCATATTTGGCCTCCTGCCATATGTAGTTTGTATTCGACAACACAATCGGAAAACCCTTCACCAGTTCCATGGTCAGATCCACTTCAACACAAATTCTTGCCCCTGATGCACGAGTACGATTCAATGTAGCATTGCCTATTCCAAGATAACGACCAAACCGGGTCGAAATAATATGCAAGAAAGCAATCCTATACAGGTGCATAGGCAACCCGGGTAAAAATATCCATTGTGGTACCAATGGTGATTATTTTTTCACATCAAAATCTTTAGTCCATTTGAATAGCCGGCAAGCATTACCCTCCATTATTCTTCCTTCACGTGCCCACCCATGCACAAAATCTCTCTCATTTTTCATATGAATCAACACATAGTAATCATCCATAAATCTAATGGTTGAGATTTCTTGCAATCCCCAAGTTTTCATGACATTCAATCTAATTTTATCAATAGATGGGCGAAATCTCATGAAGTTCATCACTAAAGCATAACGAAATTCCTCTACAGCTTTCACCATTTCATTTTTCAAAAAAATAAAACCCATCTCACATTGATATCAACTGGGAAGCACATGGGAATTTTAAAGGAGGAATTCTCCACTTTATTCCCCACCTGTGCATAAGATTTTGTTATAGGATTGGAACCACCGTTCCTTGCCGATAGAGATGCCATCAAAGGGGCAAAAGGTGCCGTCAACGTCCAACCCTAGAGATAGAACAGACAGACCAATAAACGTAATATGGAAATCCCACAAAAAACTGACCTTCCAACACGAAAAAAAATATCATTCAAAAATTGCCTAAGAATCGCCCCTCTCTGCCTCTCTCTCCAAAATAGGGCAGCTCATATGCAACAACCTTTAACTTACACATTGATAAGTTATTTATGATTTGTTGATAAATGTCATATTCATGTTATAATTGTAATTTTGAACATGAAACATCATGTTATATGATACTTTGAGTACATGACCACTTGCCTACATGACATGTAAAATTTTACTATTTTAGCATATTAAATATAAATATTATTTTCACATGAAAGCTTGCTATATATGCACATGTCATGAACTACAATTTTTCAAGCATAGCAAGAAAATAATTTTTGTCACGACTCCAAAAGGTTAAAATGGGGAATTATCCTTGTGACGCCCCCAAATTCCGCTTGGGATAAGACAGACATTTGAAGCGTCGAGACATGCAACACAAGGTTACCTGCCTCCGTTTATGACATATAAGATGCAATGTTCCTAACATGCATCTAGCATTATGCAATATTTACAGCGGATAATTTTTTTCTTTAGCAATACTATGCACCAAACTGAAATATCCCAAAAACTAAAAACATACTTCATACATAATGACATACTAAACAACTGAGATCACAACACTAGTCCAAAATGGTTGTGATCAAAAGAGTGCTGGAGATTGAACTCCACAAATACAAGTAGTAATTTGAGGTAACTACTGTACTATCACCTACGACGCACCATTGCTTAGTCGACCGTTTCTAGTTGGTCGATTCTCGATTCTTCTTGAGATCCTGAAACAAAATCTATCATTCGAGGAGAATGATAGTTGGGACTACCACAGTGATATTTGATTACAAATCTCAACAAGTTAAAAGGAAACTCCCACACAGGTTATTAATGCATGCATGACAATAAAGGCATGAATGCACAACTCAAGTCAATAGTAAACAAAACATAACTTGACATAACATGGGATGAAATAATAAGCATAACGTGACTTGACATAACATGGCATGAGATAATAAGCATAATGTGACTTGACATAACTTGAACTGAAACTGAAACTTAGCTTAACGTGACATAAACTTGAAACTTGACATAAACGTAAACTTGAACATAATGTGAACGTGAACATGATATAACATGAACGTGTTCATAACCTGACATGAACGTGAACTTGTGAAACTTGACTTGAACGTGAAATACATGAACTTGGAATCTTATTCAATAGACTTAATTAATAAAGTGATCATACGGGTGCTACACAGGTCCCCTTGAGTCGTGTGTCCCTACCGATTACCGCATCACAACACAGGTGTCTATATCAGCTGTGAGTGCGTTACTACGTACTCCACAGTTGTTGTGGCCCCCATGTATCTACGTGTCGCAATTGTTGTGTCTCACGTGGTGTATGCTCTACAGTTGTTGTGGCCCCATGAATTGTTTGTGCCATACTTGTTGTGGACACACGTAACATAAATTGTGGCTCCATCGGCGTTAGTGCCTGGCACGCTCCAATGACCAGCTAATTAGGCCTCATTCGCAACCTGCTGATTGTACTTCGTCAATCTTGAGAATTTCACACCTATTTAGATACTACAGCGTGAACAAAGGAGTTCCACTAGGATATTATCCTATCCTAGCACATGACATTTCGTAACGTGACGTGAACGTAATGTGACATGAACGTAAGATGACAGACATGACATACTTTGAAACATAAATGTAACAGACAACATTTCATAACATGGCATACATATAACAGACAATATTCTATAACATGGCATAACATGTAACAGAAAATATTTCATAACATGGCATAACATGTGACAATGAATATTATGTGACATGCAATACATGTAACAGATGACATACTTAACCTAACATGACATACTTGTAATGTATAACAATGTATAGGAATACGTGACATAATATCTTGTGTAACAGATGAATAATTTGTGACAGAATAAATTTTGTATAACAGATAAATATGTAATGACTTGGCATGACACATATGAGAACATGCATACATACACTTTAGTTCTCTTACTTATCACTCACACACATTAAACTGATAGTAAGTTAAAAGCTAATTTATCTCGCTCTTTGCTCTTCAAGACAAAACTCAAGTACGATCATGAGAAACTGAAAGTAGTGATTTCTAAAAATTAGAACTTAATCACTAACAATTAGGAATATTGAAAAATATCAACTTAGAGTAAAATTACCATTTTACTCTCTACATGTGGAAAAATGACCATTTTACCCCTAACTTAAGGATTTTACATCCTAACTCCAAAACTCACCAAAATTTACATATCTTATGTAAATTTTGTCTTAAGCTCAAATATCAATTCAGAAAAATTTAAAACTAAACACAACCATTAAAACTCTATAGGGCCGAAACTTACAAAGGCTATTTCCTTTATTTTTGTTGTAATTCTTTCAAATTTCAAAACTCATGATTAAACCAAAATTTTTCTTCTACTATACTCATAACATATTCTTAAGAATAACCATGTTTTGAATCATGAACAAAAGTCATCAAAATCACTAAAATCATACTTGGACTTTTTTTTTTTTTTTTCTTCTAAGTTCAAAACAGATTTTTGTTTCTAACTTGTTTTGATCAACCTCTTGATCCACGACTTATAAAGAAGTGATCTTCAAACCAAAACATCACATGGTTTAAAAAGGTGTCCTAAAACAGATCCAATCTTCAAACTCAAGATCACATGGTTAACATCAACCAAAACATAAATTTAGCGAAGAACATCATCACTTTGGCCTAACCGAATATCTCCTTGCATAAAATTTCATATCTTCGAAACTAACATCAAATATCTTCCAAATAACATTCTAAAATGTATATAAGAGGCTTATGATCTTCCAATAAAAATATCAAAGCTATTGGAATAAGATTAAACCATAAAAGATTTAAACTTTCTCAAAACATAAACTGTTTTTCCTCTTCTAATTTCTAAGTGTTAGATCAAAGCAAATATTTTACCAAAACTTTTAATCATGCAACAAATCCTCAACCAATAATCATATACACATGTTAACAGTATTCCATAATCATTTCGGACCGAGATCTATTTATTAGCTTGGTCAAAAACTCCAAAATATAACACACTCTCCAGTTTATCACCCAGAATGACATTTATGAGGTTTAAACAACTTTTTACTGATCAAATGATTTCAAAATGGAACAAATAAGGTATCCATGTAAACTAGACTCTGAAAGGAACAACTTTCATGAAGTGAACTTTGTGATAAAATACTTACAAAAGCTTCAAAGCAAGCATGCACAAGAGATAAGAAAAACTATCCGAGAGTGTCTTTTGTGTTCTATGATGGAAATGTGTAAAGGAGGGTTGATTTTCGTGGGAAATGGACTGGAGAGCCTCTTACACAAGTTATGGAAAGTGATAGGACTGAAGGAAAGCTTGAGTGTTGGCCTTTTCTTCTCATTGCAATAAACAAAAATCAGTCCAAGATCTTTTCTCAAGGTGGAGTGCAAAAGTGAAAGAGTGAGGTGGCCCCTTTAGCTTTGTACTTCAAAAACCTTCTAGGCCCTTCTTTGTAAAGATCTGGCCAGCCAAGTGGGGGTGAAAAAAATATCCAAATAGCAATCCTATGGTGACCAAATTCGTGGGCCTTAATGGGCCTAAATTTTGAGGTTTAAAGAGGGTTTGGGTTGCTATCAAGCCCAAATCCAATATCACTTGGCCCAATCAATTTTTCAAGGTTAAGAAGGTTGGATAATGATGTTCTAACAAAAATTTGAAGGATTAGTAGCATGTGGAAGTGATTTAATCAAGTGATTAAACACAATGCTAGAAATCGGATTAGAAAGGGTTTGAAGACCAACTTTAGGGTTTGGGAAACCGTTTAGGGTTCCGATTTCAACCATGTTTTTGGGCTTTCAATTGGATTTCCACCATTTAGAGTTTCACTAGGATTGAAACCTTCTTTGGCCTGGCACAATTTGGTTGATCACAAATTTTTGCTTAGGTGACATGATCTCACACCTTGATTCATTTAAATCCAACAAACGTTCCTCATGGTGCCAAGTGTCTAATATTATTCACTAAGTGTGGCTAAGATCTTGCCAAGTGTCCAAATAAAATTTCTCTAATCTAATTTGGACATTCCACACTGTGATTTTGAAACACTGCAATTGGTGTGCTTATTGAGGTTACTATTCACTCCAAAAAAGTAAATCATAAACTTAGCACTAAAAATTCCTAAATATTTATATTAACTTACAGTGAAAATCGTTTACTAAAATTCAATCTCGAAGTGCTCCTAAAACTAATTTCATAGTTTCAAACAGACCTTTCGTCCGAAAATATGAAAATAAACTTATTGCATCATAAAATTCTAAATAATCAACTGAGTCGAATGGCATATACCATAACGCATTCTGACACTTCTAATTATCTGAAATAAATAAAACTCATATTTCTAGCACCATAGCACCATAGTGAGTGATAACACTGACTATGTTGACAGAGTAAAACTTATGCGATTGGTCGATTCGTAAAAACTCATGGAGTTTTCACGAGGTTCCTAAAGTCAATAGAAATTCCACCAGTGAATTTCTAGCGAGCTGTTACAATCCTAGTGGAACTCCTCTGTCCAGTAAAACTGAAGTAGTAACCCCTGGGTTGACGAAGAACAATCAACGGGCTTCATGTGGGTTCTTTTTAAAGACCGGAGTGAAGTCAACTGGTGTGAAACCTAAAGGCTGGTGGGTGTACATGTTATGATGATGTTATGTTATGTTACAAATGTATTGAGAACGTGTCTACAGACAACGGAGTTTCAACATGAGTTGTATTACAGTCACTAGAAGGTACTCACAATGCATATGAGAAACTGTGACGATGTCATACATTATGATGTTAATGATATGATTAAATGTGACTTGTTATAAATGATGAAAAGTTATGTTTTTGGAAGTTAAAGTTTAAAATTGTTCTCTGTAAGAAAATGTATCTCAGTTTTTCTTAAAATGTAGAAGAATCTGGATGGGAGACATATACTTACCTTTCTGCTTCGCGTGCATTTCATATTTATCATTCATCATTCATCATGCATAATTTATCTTTGTGCATGTTGGTTGTTTAACTTATTGAGATTTCAAGTAAATCTCACCCCTTGTGAACCCATTGGAATGATAGAACTTGTGTCAGGACTCGACGAGGATGGACCAAATGGACCAATGGATCCAATTGATTGAAGAGAAGCTAGATCTCGACAAAAGATTAGACCTCATCTTAATGTTTATAGCTCTAACCCTTTGTGCATTAGAACGCATGAATCAATTGATTTAGCCATGGAGACTTATTATCAAGAATAATTGTAGTAAGATTATGCTACCTTATGATTTGAACTTATGATGGTTATGAATAACATTGGGATGTTTTAGTTTATTCTAGCATACGTAGTTCTTAGTCACCCATTTTTCACTGCGGTTATTGCATACTACTAGATGCATTTATAGGATGCATTACAAATTAACTATCATGAACTGGGGTTTGTAACCTTATGTTATATGTCCCGTTGTCCAAACTCTCTGTTCCATCCCAAGCGGAGGTTGGGGGCATCACATAAATAAAATTCACTACAACTCTAAGACGTAGGCACGTTGCCGAACTATGTAGATTTTGTGTCATGTGTGACGGATTCTTGTGTTTTTACATTTATTATTTTTACTATCTTCTCGCTATCATTGTTAGTGGGTGTATTTTTCCCAGCAAATAGTATCAGAGCTCCAAGTTTCGGTGTTTGGGTTGAAAGAGAACGATGGTTGGACAAGAAGTGAAGGTTGGAAATGAGAAATTCGATGGCACAAATTTTGGATGACCGAGGATTATCTCTACGGGAATAAGCTCCATCTTCGTCATATGGGTCAGAAGCCAGACAACATGGAGAATGCTGAGTGGAACTTGTTAGATCTTGGGGGTTATATGGCTCATCCTGTCAAGAGCAAGTAGCGCATAAAGTTGCTAAGGAAAGAACTATAACAGATCTCATGGCAGCTTTGTCTAGTATGGCAAAAGGTATGTCTGTTGCCCAACATCTTAATGAGTTTAATACTATCACCAACCAATTGTCATCAATTGATATTGAGTTTGATGATGAGATTCGGGCATTGATCCCTGTTAGTATCATTGCCGAATAGTTAGGAGGCTATGAGAATGGTCGTGAGTAGTTTTGCTGGTAAGATGAAGTTGAAGTATGATGACATCCGAGATTTGATCCTTGCTGAGGATGTGCGCAGAAGAGATTCTGTTGAGATCTCGAGCTCGGATTTTGCCTTGAACGTTGATACTGGGGGCAGGGGACATGATAGATCATGGTCCAAGAACATAAGCAAGAGCAAGTCAAGGTATGGGTAGCAAACGACTCGGCTAGAATTATAGAAAGACGGGCCATATCAAAAGAGACTGTCAAAATTAGAAGAAAGATGAAGATGACGTTGTGAACGTAGTGACTGAAGAAATACAAGATGCTCTATTTCTTACTGTGCACAGTCCAGTTGATGATTGGGTGTTGGACTCAGCAACTTTATTCCATACTGTTTCACATTGAGAGATCATACAGAACTATGTTGTTGGTGATTTTGGTATGATGTAGACGATTGCCAGAAATGCACTGGATGTAGTGGGACTAGGAGATGTGTGCATCATACTCCCAAATAGGAATGTTTGGGTTTTGCAGCATGTCAAACATGTTGCAGCAAAGCAAGCTTGGTCATGTGAATGTGAGGATGGGGAAGCAAAAGGGAGTCAGTTTTGCAGTTCATCATGTATCTAGCATGGAAATCTTCTAAGACCACGGTGTGAAGTAGAGGTGTGAGAGATGGGGATAGAGCATTTGGTGAACCAGAATCATCTACACCTACGGTTGCTGCTTGCAAGGGAGCCAAGACAACCAGACCTCCACAGAGGTATTCACTTACCTTGAATTATATCCTGCTGACTGAAGGTGGTGAAGCACGAAACTACAGAAAAATCTTGCGAGATGGGAGATTGAGCAAGTGCGAGTTAGCAGTGAAGAAGCTGATTGGAATGCCAGAGAGGAAGCAGAAACTACACAAGAGATGGGAATGTTGACTGAAGACTGTTAAGGTTGGCAGTAGGAGGTGGGATCAATCACCCATATCAGAGAAGGGGACCTCAGCGATAGGTTCTCTTATGTGTGCTAGGGTTGGTACAAGACTAGATATTCCCAGTGTAATGGGAGTTGTGAGTTGCCCTACAAATGAGTTGACTGAGGGCATTCTATGTGATGTGCGACTTCAGTTAGTCTTCTGGCTTGAAAATGGGTGCTATGAGTTGTAGAGGTGATATGGCATATGCTGGAGACAGTGGTAGATGGCATGTGGTGAACCAGTCTCCAAGTGGGAGATTATTGGGTTATGTGGAGCCTGATTGTGAGCTGAGACGACGTCAAGCAGAGAGTTTGCTCAACTCTCGCTCGACATGGTGCTTGAGCAAACTCCAGCAAAGAGTTTGCTCGAGTAGCGCTTGACATTGGGCTCAAGCGAAGCTCAACTTGAGAGTTGTTCAAGGTGCACTTGATGGTTGGATTGAGCAAACGTCGGATAAGGAATTTGCTCAAGACTCGCTCGATATGTTACTTGAGTTTTAAGAGTTAGTCTTTAAGATTTTAGAATGTGATAAAATTGAGGATTCATTAGTCTGAGTTTGTATTGTCCATTCTTATGACTAGCCCAAATGAATTTCTTCGATTTGAGAGGAATCATTCTTGCATGTGACTAGCTCAATAGACTACTTTTCTCCTAGTGAGAGTATGGTTAAGATTGATTTAGAATTAATCTCCTATACGATATAAATTTGCGCAAAGATTAAAATAGAAATTAATAATTATGTATTGTGGCACAATAAATGATTAGGAAGCTTAGCAATTTTTGATCTTACAACGTGTGTTAATTATTTTTATTCTTACTTAGATTGATGTGGAAATTTGTTAAATATGTGTGCAATTAAATGAGCATAAAATAGTAACTTTGAGATAACCAAGAAGAAAGCCTAGAGATTGTGTATGCGAATGAATATTATTATGAGTGTTAGATAGTCTTAGACCATCATTATCATAAAAACCTTTGAAAGGTCCTGAGTAAAATTGAAAATGGGCATGGGACGCATGCACTACAATTTTCATTGAAGTTGAATGATTAACTATTAGATAGAGCCAAACTACTATTTTACATTTGAGAATCTTGTGGGTAATGATGAAATTTGCGCGTTATTTTTGTAACATAAAAATTCATTACTCCTATATTTGAGGTTGAGCATTATAATCTTGAAACAATTTAGATTAATTCACAGATAAGCACAAACATTCTAAAACTTACTTGTATGTCTAGTTAGTGGGGGCATTAAAATTTAAAATTTGCAAAGAGTGCTGAGAACATTCTTGATTGGCACATTCATTTTAAAGGTTTTTATCAGTGCACCTCTTTATGGTATTAGAACTGGTAATCTTTGCTAATTTTGTTTTTCTTTCCTGGAGAGAACAAATGGGTTCTTGCATATATGCAAGCTTTTGAGCACCCCCTGAGAGTAATGTAATACCAAGCACTTTCAATGTTTGCATAATAACTGCGGAAAAAATCAGAATAATTAGGTACGACTTAATTAAGCTTAAAGATCTTGCTCGTGGTTGCACTAATGCAAGATAAGTTTTAGGCTAAGACTATTTCTTGCAAAGTTTGTTGTCTCTCATATAATGAATTGAAGAATAAGAAAAAATTGAGTAAGCGAGAAATATGGATATATCGCTAGTTAGCTGTTATAATGTCACATACTGCATTTGTTGCACATAAAGATGTTTTCTTTAAGTGCTTTTAAAGCAATATTAGGGAAGTCCAAACCTAAATTGATCTATGACTCATTGAATATGGTGGTGTTAGCAAAAATTTCTAGAGGTGTAGAAGTTGGATGGTTACTCATTGACTCAATGAAATTATTTCTTGGGTGGAGATATGATATGCTAAAATGTGTCGTAGAGGCATAGAATAATGGGTGTGAAGCTTGAGAAAATGAAGTTTTTCTCACTAATGAGATGCCTCTCCTTTATTTAAAAGAGTCAACGAGAAAGGGAAATATGAACATATTCTATGTTAAAAGTTTCTATACATGCACACTAAGGACATGAAATAAGAAATAATATATCATCATATAACTACAATTCCTAAGATTTTTTTTAATTAGAAGGAAAATATATTTTTCTAATAAAATATTTTCTAAATCGCAATTGTATGAAGTATATGATGAGATCAATTATCTTGCGATATTATTACTTACTAAGAATTGAGTTATGAGTAAATTATGGTGCAAAGTAGTTGTACATCACACTTGGGCTAATGTAATATGGGTTTGTAGCCTTAATTCTAACATGTTGTCCTTAAATTAAGTTCATTCGCCTTTTAGTAAGGTTGGATTATTATTTTTGTGCAAACATGAATTCAATTAAGATAGAAACCTGGAAGATTTAAATTTGAAAATTTTGGTTGAAAATTACTTATAATTTCAGTGAGGGTGGGATATTGTAGATTTTATCAACACTTGTTTTGTGGAAAGAACGTTTTATTCTACATTAACTTAATATTAATATTTTAAACTTTTTTTTATAAGAGATCGCCAAAAATAATGGGAGTAATTCAACAACTAGTGTGAGTATACTTTTGAGTAATGGTGTACTACTAGTGATAGTGACTCCCAATATTTATTTGAATATAAAGATCCTCATAAATAGCGTGATAGATATATATCAGTATTCTCTCGTCGTTTAGAGACTAAAAGAGAATATTTGTAATATGTGCTTCGCTAGAGGTATTGAATTCACATGGTAGGAATCTTAATATAGAACTTTAGATTCACTTCACTTATATGATCAAACCTGGGGCTGTTGATCTGATTGATAAAAGAAAAGTGGAGTTGAATAGAGGTATAGATCCATCTCCTGGCAGTACTTGAGTTGCCTTTAGATAACCATTGGTCACATATTTGTTGGAGCTTTTCTTGAATGAGTTAAATAGTTGATTGTTGTAAGAGATTTAGATGGTTAATTTTTTGTGATATTTAGGAGCGCATGATTTTTGCTTCTACTGTTTTGGTACAAAAAGCGAATGAATGTTGCTGGTGCAGTTTTCATGCGGCCTAAACCAACCATCTATTCAAAGATATCCAATGTACCTAGTCGTTATTATTAATAACTTATTTAATAAGATGGGTTCTTTGAACACTATTGACAATCCTAGAAAAGCTTATTCCTATGAGAGTTAATGCAAATGACGATTTATTTTTCTTAGATTATTAATTGTCGCCTAATGAGTGGCTTTCCATACTACGAGGTAGTGGACATTGATTTGTGAAAAGTAAGTTAGACTTCATGTCTTGTGAGACTGTTTACAAGAAAAACAGTTTCTAAGAGCTCTTGTTCAAAATTCATTGACAATTAATGAGATAGTGAATATCAAATAATCTATTTTGCATATACTATTTAGTGTTTCCATTATGATATGCTCATGAGAGTTAGAGATTGAGATTTCATTAGAGGGTAAATATGATTTATTTGATTAAGTAAGTTTTTGACACAATTTGGAAAAGTCATTAAAAGTAATGGCTAGACTGTTGTGATTGTTCTTAGGGGCAAAGGCCTTAATCACTTTTCCCTTAGTGAAAAATAAAGATTGGTTATCTCACATGTTGATGAGTATAAGAGATTCATATGAAACTTTGAAGTCGCAAATTAAGTTTGTTGAATAATATTTGTGGTCACCTTGTAGATTCTTAAAAGTCGCAGTTGGACTTGCTAACTAAAATTTAAGGTTTATATTGTGAGTTTGACCCTAAGTAAGTTTCGTGATAAATCGCTGACTTCATAGCTGTGTAAAGTCTTTTCATATATAAAAAGCATGGTCTCTTAGTAGGTGCATATTTTTTTGGAAGGATACTGCACATGAGATTGAGCATGGAGAGAAATGATCCTAAAACACCACTTGAGAGTTGTGGTTTAATTATTTGTAGTTGACCATATGATTTATCTCTCTCATGGTATTGCTCGTCGTGCACATGATACTAATATGTTCTATGATCATGTCGCGTGGCTGAAAGTATTGTTTTTAAGCACACACATTCATATAAATTTGAGAGTTATGTTAAAAAAGGTATGTTGATAGGTTTAGATCAACTCACTCACACAAGTGATCACCTTTGGCACTTAGGTGGCAAGTGGAGATGAGACATTGTGTCCCCTGATGCTTGTGTAGCATATAGAGATGGTTGACATAAATATATATGTCACCTTAGTTGGGCTCAGATGAGGTCTTTACTATTTTATTTAGATTGTACATGGGAAGCCCACAATCTAAGTATCTTGTGGTTCAGCTAGATGCGAGATCTTCTTTAGTGCTTCGGATAGCGAGCAAATGGAGCAATTCGAGTTAGGCACTAAGATAGCGACTAGACTAAAATCTATACGGTATATTGAGATTAGATATACACTTTTTTTTTTTTTAAAGAGAACTCTACCGTAGCATGTATTTCATATTACATGTGCTTTTGTGACCAACAGTAGAGGTGAGTGGATAAATGCCTACTTCCTTATTGTGTGAGTCTTATAGGTCATAGTTGTGGGTACATAATGTTTTATGGAGATTGAGCATTGCTCTGAGTCATTCATACTCAAGAGGGATTAGAGATGCTTAGTTTAATGTAACCAAATGAGTCGGAGCATAAAGAAACACTTTTAGGGATGCTGTTATGCTGGTTTTCTCTCATAGAGATTTGGCATAGTTCTCCCATTTTTCTTTTACAGGTGTGCTCGGTGGTCGCATAACCTATTTGCCAGTGTGAACAAGATTGATAACATATTAAGAGATGTGGACCTGGGGTCTCGCCTACTATGTGCAAGTGAGAGATGTAATAAAGGGGCACCCATAGTAGGTAGGCAGTCGTTCCTCTTCATATGCGCATAGGTTATAAAGTGGCTTAATGCCACTTCATGAGGCTTAAGTCAGGGGTTACACTTAGAGTGACTATTTATATAGCCCCTCTTCTCATTGGATAAGGTACTTGCACCACAAACATAAATCTCTCTTAGTGTGTTGGTTCTCTCTAGTATCAACATTTAGGCTTTGGAATATGTGAGTATTGTTCTGGTCTTACCACGTAGCACACTCCACCATTGACTAGAATGATTTCAGATGAACAACACCGATTGACAAAAATCCGTGGAACAACCGCACTAGATTTACAATTTTCCACACGAGATAATATCGCTTCCGTGGTACTCTGATTTCTAACAGTGTATGTCATGGGTTATCGCTGAAGTTGGATCCAAATCATGTTGTGTTTAGGCAGGTTCGGTTATCATTATTCAAGAAAAATAAGGGAGGCCTATGATGTTCCAATGGCTAAGATTTAGAAACATTTTGTTGATCTTTCAGGGTTAGAGAACTTTTCATGGGGGAGTTCGAGAAGAGTGAGCATGGAATGGGGGGGTTTGGGGGAGAGCCAAGGGTTTGACTAGGGTGGAGTCGTGTCGAAGAGAGGTTGGAATGGAGAGTGGGAGAGTAAAGAGTTAGGGAATGCATGAAGCTGCTGAGCTCACATTGAGGAAGGCACTATAAAGAGTAGGAGACACTACATGCAAGAGAATAGAGATGCTCATCAAACGCACAATACCTGAGTAATTATTAGATAGTTTACCATGCGGGCATCATTATTCTCATTCTATCACAATATATCATTAAAAGCTGGTTATCATTATTCTCATTCTCATTCTATCATTAAAAGCTGGTTATCATATATACAATTTTAAAGATACGACACCCATGTAATAGAGTTAGCACTTCATCAATCCTCCAAAACTACGTAATAATCAAATAGAGAAAAAAAAGGCTTGCATGTTTGTTGTACTTCAGCTTTGGAGTCAAGTTTTGAGCCTTGGGAGCCATGCCATTGTGCTCATACACATATGCTAAAAACTTCAATACAAAAGAAAATCATATACTGAGTAAGACACTGATACCCTAATCATATTCTGGCCAAGACGAGTTGCTACATGCTTCCTTTAAATGTCAAACAAGTTATCACCGATTTGATCCACTTAAGTGAAGCATCCCAATATCAAGTTTGTTGCTTGCATGGACCTTACAAGATATCTGGGGAACGTTACTACCCTCAGTAGAGTTCTGTTACTCTTCCACCCGGACCAACATTAGTGGATTAGTGGCTGAGCTTTCTATATTTTGGAGCAGCTTCCCACTTTTAACTTCAACAAACAACTTAATCATAAATCTTATCCATTTCCTTGTCAAAGAATCAATCTATGAGAAGTGGCAGATGATAGGCATATAGCCCATAAATTTGGTCAACAAAATTCAATTGATTGAGGAATGACCGCATTATTAAAAACTGCGATGTTCAATCGGGTACCACATGAGAACAGGGATTTGCTCTCAAATTGTATTGCCAATTTTGAACAATAACTGGAAAAGTATTTGCTCACGTTGGGATTGAATAATTTTAAACTCCCAACAATTCATTGGTGCTGAATGCATTGGCAGAACTCAACATGGTTCATGTATAGGGTCATCTGAATCATAGTCAGAAAACAACTTACAGCCTGACTCCTCTTCAGAACTACCCTGCGTATCATCCATTTCATCAACATAAACATCATCCGTTCGATCCTGTTCTACGCCAGCACCTGCACTTGCACTTCTCTTGTAAAACCCTCTGCTCCTCTCCAACAACCCTGTCCTCATCATGCTTCCAAATCTTTCCCTGATTTCTACAAGAGGGTGCCTATGCAAGAGTTGCTGATGGTCATAGGCTTCCCTTAAAACTACAGTCTGAGTGTCATTCTTCTTAGAGATGTAAAATATACCAGGATGGCGCTCAAACACTTTAGTGAACTTCTGAGGCAGAGCCAGTGGCTTTCGGAGGTTGCTCACATTCTTACGCTCAGTTTTCTTCTCTATGGTTAGGTGAAGAAGCTCATGAAAGACTCCAACAATCCTCTTCTCAGAGACATCTGTGCGGGAATCCAAAAGGGAGGCATCGGAATACGGAGAAGTATAAGGGAGCTTTTGCCACTCTTTCAACCACTCCATGGATTTCCTTTTTAACCCAAAACCCCTTGTAAATCCAATTGGAAATGCTAAGCAGCCATTTTTAACATCGTTTTCATTCTGTTGAAGGGCAGCATTTTTTTGCAATTGTGAGACAGCAAGATCATTATCCCAGGACATGAGCTTCAAGCCATCACGCTTGTCAGAGAGGGTGACCAAAGAGAAAAATCTGGAGTGATGTGGAATCAAGGAATAATGGTAATCATTTGGCAAACCCAAGTCCCATTTCAGCTGGTCAATAGTTTGCAAAGGCAGGGTCCGGTCTCTGGTAAGCATGAGCAGTTTGCGGAGCCTATTGACAAGATCCACTTGATTCTTCTCAATAATATCGAGCTCTTCTTGGTGGAGTTTTAATGCTTCAGGAGTCAAGCCAAAACAAGGGACACGAGTGCCTCCGCCATCAAGACTATGAGACTCCTGAAAAACAGTAGGGTATCTCCTAATAAAGGTGGAGAGCTTAAGATCATGCGGTAGACCAAGCTGTCCGCGATGGCGAGAGAGGTGATATATGGGAACACAAGAATGGGGAGAAGAAGAGATCATGGAAACAAGAATGCAAGCTGCTCTGAGATCCCTTTCACCAGACACAACAGCATCAAGTGCTCTGTCTTTCACCCATTTCAGTTTTACATTCACCAAACCACACCTCTGCTGGTAATTAAATCCTTGCTGGCATCCAAAAGAGAAAACCTGACCCTCCAGCCCAACCCAAAAACATCCACTGCACCATTTTCTCCTAATGATATTAATAACCATGGATTGTCTGCACTGTAGCATAGACTAGTTCACTATGATTAACTGGAAAGGAAAAAGATGCTAAAAAATGGAGCACCCAGGATTTATTTCAACCGAACCGGGCGACCATTAAATAGACAACCGAGTCGATTCGAATGACACAGCCACAGGCTGTAAATATGCAGATAATTCGAATTCTTAGGAACAGAAAAACTTTAGAAATTCAGACTTCTGAACCACACAAAGCATACATAGGCAGTAATTTGAGGAAGAGAAGCAAACAATCTGAATCGGGTATAGAGAAAAATCAACTAAACCCCAAATTCATTCAAGAAAGCAAGAAACGTATACATAAAACTATATAGTTTTGCATATAATTCACCAGTAACAGAGGCAAAATCAAATCGCCAAGAGAGAGAGACGGCAGAAGCAATTACGGTCGAGGATTGGGGCGTGCGTAGTCGTATTGGAAGCTATCAGGGTCGAGTTTCTCTGCCCCTTTCGTCGAAGATATGATGGGTTCATGGACAATGCATTGAATTGGGATAGTGGCAGATTGGTACAAGAATTCCACAGGGAACTTGTGTTTCGGCCAGCGGCTGTGATGATTCAGATGTCTGTCTTTCGAAGGAATAGGATCTGAGTTTGTTAGGAGAGGGTGACAATAAAATTGTAGGACGACTTCGTTGTGTAAGCCGGAAACGGCGTAGCTTGATATTTCGTGTTAAACGGCATAGTTTTCGTTTAGTCTTAAAACACTGTTTAGAGAATACATTGCAATTGTTGAAACTTTTAGAGGGCATATGGGTACTAAGGCAGAGGAGAAAGGTGAAGGGATTCATTTTGGAAATCAGTTGAAACTTGTAGTTTTTCATCCGAAGGAATTGGGAGCCTCGAACATCCCAAGCCGTGGTTATCCATCTTCTGCAATTTATATTTTGCTGATTCTTTTTATTGTTCCTGATTCTCAATTCTAGTCTCTATTTTTATTGTTATTTCAAATGAGATTTATATATAACAAGCGGATGATCATTTGATGCTCATGGGAAGTCTTCTTGAAGTCAATGACCGCTTGAATCATTTGATGGAGATGGTGAGGACTTACCTGGAAAATTAGTACAATATTCATAATCAGAATATGATTATAGAGAAATCAATAGACTCATTAGAAGGAAATGAAAATTTCATAGTGAAAAAAGAAGAAACGAACGACACTACCAGTCCAGGGGCTCTTTGTGAAATTGCACAGGACTTCAAGTCCAGCCTCTACCTTCCGAGCAGTGTCATTGCCACTCCGCAAGAGGTGGCCGAAGCATACTTGGTGGGGCTCTTTGAATACACTAACATGTGCACCGTATAAGACAGGCCAGGCCCTTACATGGCCGAAAGGGAGAACGACGTGACTTATGGAGCCAACGGTGGCACTGACAAGAATGGCCATGCCGAATACGTCAATGTGGAAGGCCGAATGTGATGTCCCCAGCCCCCGCTTGGGATTTGACGGAAACTGAAGCGTCGAAACATGTAATACAAGACTACATACCCCTCGTACATGACAGTTAAGATGCAATGCGCCTAATGATAACTAACAACATGCAATATATCACAGCAAAAAATCTACTTAGGTCAATAAATAAGATAGATATCATGGTACCGAAGCACATAAATTCCAAAATGTTAATTTCTTAAATGTCATCAAAAGACTTTATTGTTTCAAAGAGGGACTCCCAAAATACAGAACTAATACATCAAGTGTTTCCAAAATAAATCATTCCCAAAAGAGATCCCGTAACATATGTCTTTTTATGGGGCCGATCCTACTTGGCCTTGTCTTGATTCAGAATCCCCCTCAGTTGCTTGAAAAACTGCAACACCTTAGTGATGAATTGGTCGGCAAGTTACAACCTTTCTAAAAGAGATGACTCCTACGAGATCTCGCGTTTCTTTGGAGACTCCTTAGACATATGGGGAGTTGGTCTCTTGTGTTTCCCTATTATCATCATCTTGGGTTCCTGTCACAACTTCTACCATTCAGAGTAGGGGAATGGTAGTGGAAATTACAATAGTGAGATTTCAAGAAATCTCAGTAAGTAAACAAATAACTTAAAAACAGATATCGTAACCATATGTAAGCAAACTTAAAATGAATGCATTGACATGAGACTTTACTTATGCATTTGACTTTTCAAAAAGATACCGTGTACATCAAAACTTTCATAACCCTTTTCTTTCATAAAACATCTTTTCGTCATTTTCGTACATGTTCATTTCACATACTTGCGAGTTCGATTTCTTGTTCATATATCATAGCATAACTTTGAGCTCAAGGCCTTTCTTTAACTATTAACTTATAAATGGATACCTCATAACTCCCCTATGCATCATGTGTTTCCCGCTATTACTGCATCAACCATTGGCCACTTTGACCAAAGTGGCTACGTCTTGCTTTTAGTCATTTGTATTATGGCAATTTGCTTGGGCTTCACCATAGGGCACCCACTAGCTTTAGGTGCAACCCCGCTCCGATATCCTTTTTTTTAGGAACCGTTTGAGGTCCGTCGACTGTACTTCATCGACCTAGGGGTTACCACTCCATTTTAGACACTCCTAAGTGGACAGAAGAGTTCCACTAGGACATTTTCCCGTCCTAGCCTTGGAGTCGTGATGAAACTTTAAAAAGACTCTTTTTCTTTTTGAGAGATTTTCACAATCCCAATGCATGTGACATGAACTATGAAACTTAGAACTTTCATGGGACACATACAATGCTGAATACTTCATCATAACCATATAACATACAAAGATGCATATCCATGTACATTTCGCGTTACGGCTTCAAAATATTAGAAGATACGACCATGTTCCTTTATATAAATTCTAAGGCATTTGAATAACAAGTAAGAAACAAACATTCAAAACTTTACATGTAGTGGTCGAAACATATAAACCCTAGCATATCCAAGAATCGATTTTAACTCATTAAAACTTATATCACAAAATGTTAATATTTCATCCATGGTCATGGTCGAGACCTTTAAATCTTGGAATACACAATACACCAACTTTTCATGAACTTAGAATCTCCTAATGCATTTAATAAATTTTTATCAATGAACATACAAGTGTAGTCGAAACATGCTAGTGATTGTCCGTGCGGCTATCAAGGCATGTCAGCAGCAGTGTCGAGGCCTTGTCCATGGGGCTATCAGGGCATGGGCTGTGGAGCTATCTCGACTTGTCAGTGGCAGCGTCAAGGCATCAGCCATGTGCCCATTTAGACTTGTCATGGCATGGTTGGCAGCTTGGCCATGGGCCATAAAAATGGAGTTTTGCCATGTTCATCCAGGTTTCGGTCCGAAAAACCAAGGTTTCAAAACCGGGCTGAAACCTGAACCTGGTTAGCTTAGGTCAAATCGGAACCGGAACCCGTATTGAAACCAATTTTTAAAAATTTAGAATAGTTTCGGGTTGCAATTTTTTTTTTAATCAAAGCCATGTTATGAATATGTTTTCATATAAAAATGTCGATGTCGCATTCAAACTCTATTGATTTAATTTTTAAATCAAAACCTACATGTTCTTTGACCACCAATAAAAAACCACGTGGAGAAGAGAGTAAAAAAAAACCATAAAATTGATGATTCATTGGACATAATAGGCCTACTCAGTGCAAAGACTAGAGTGGTAAGCACCAACAAACCTAGGAGGCATCCCTTGAGCACAAGCCTGATCATTTTGCCTTGTATAGGAAGAGCTACAACAAGGCAACATATATATAGATATAGATATAGATATGCTTCCATGTAATTTTCTTTGTAAATTTGTTTGTCTTACACGATTGATTACTACTTGGGAACGCAAGAGAGATCCGTTTTCTTCGGAATCTTTTTTGTGTGTTTTCTCTGTGTCTCTGCGTTTAGGGTTGCTGCATGGCGGCGGCTGCCGCCCGTCTGGTGTCTCAGATGCCAGCGGGGATTCCTAAACAAGCACTTTCGTAGGCCCATGCTGTTTCGAGAGCATCTCCTTCATCGTCATTCAAGCTTCATATGCATTATCCAGTGGATGTTGACGGCCAACTGGGTTTTGTGTTTTCAGAGAGAGATATGACCAAGGCTGTGGAAGATTTTAGATTTGCTTTGGTGTTGAAGTTTCTTCGTTCTCGTCCTTCCATCGATGTAATTCGACTATCAGTGGTCAAGTTGTGGGGTTTGCAAGATATTTCTACCATCAGTTTTATGGATGCTCACCATGTCTTCGTTAATCTACAAACTAAGAGGGATTTCGTACATGTTTGGGAGAGAGAAGGGCGGGTCATTGATGGGTGCAGTTTTCATTTATTTAGGTGGACAAAATATTTTGACCTTAAGAAGGAGCCATCAACAGCGGCTCAATGGATCTTTTTGCCAGGTTTACCGATGCATATGTATAGAGTTGATTGTTTGCAAATAATTGCAATGAGGTTTGGCAGATTCTTGGGGACTGATAATGCAACTTTGAATAAGACTAGGGCGTCGGATGCACGTTCAAAGTTTTCCCATTGTTGTCTCGGCTCATCAGAAGATTTGGCAAGAAGTGAGATATGAGAAACAGGGCTCATATTGTCGAAAATGTTGCTGTCAGTGTCATACGGACGTTGTTTGTAGGGTTGGGTTGAAGGACTTTAAAGTGGAAAATCGAGATTTACAAAAGTTTGACAAGAAAGGAAAATGAACTGAAGTGTGGAAGGTTGGAGATCCAGGTGGAAATAAGGAGAAGGAAGTGAGTAATGATCTAGTTACTAGTGAGAAGGAAGAGCTAGATGTGGATCAGAATATTATTGTTGAAGAGAGAGAGGACATACAACACAAAGGTCCAGAGGGCTGTGCCCAGAAAATGCTAGAGAGCAATGAACTAGTTGTTGGTGGGTCAAATACAATCATTATATCTGAGGATGTAAGTGGGGTCGATAAAGGGAAGATGGTGGTAGATATGGTGCCAGCGGGTAGTGAAGAGGAGATGGATGTATCGCACGAAGATGGCCTAGTGAGTCACTTTTTTGTGACTGGGAAGTCTGGGGAGCAGGTTTTAAAGGTTCTAAATGTCAAAAATGATATGGCAGTGCAAGAGTTTTTTGCTTGTGAAAGGCTAACTGATGAAGGTAGGCAACATGATGTTATGTTCAAAATTTTAGAAAGTGAGAACAAGGGCAGTCTGGCCATACCGGATGAGGCGTTTCACTCGGATCAGGAAGAACATGGAAATTCACATAAGATGGCAAGTGACAAGGGGTATGGACCAGACTCAGAATTGCTGTCTCCAGCATCATGTGTGCAAAAACTTACAAATTATAATCTAAGACATTCGAGGAGGGTTGCTTCCCGTCCTGAGAAATTAAATTTATGATAGACTGAATCTTGGTGTGGAACGTGCACGGATTGGGCACATCTAAAAGAAGATTAAAGAGTTTGGTAAGGAAGTATAAGCCTCTTGTTCTGGCAATTCCTGAACCTTTTATGGAAGAGCTGTGTATGGTTTATTGGGCTGATTATCTTGGGTTTTCTTCTTATTGCTCTAATGAAGCCATGGGCGGGAAACTTTGGATTTTTTGGAAGACAGAATTAACATTTGATGTATGTGATATGTCTGATCAATTAATATCGGGTTGTTTCACAGTGAATAATTTTAAAAATCTTTATGACTTTTGTATATGCATAGTGTACTCAAGGGGAAATAAGAGAATTATGGCATGATATAGAGGGTGCAATGGAGGATGATGTACCTTGGATTGTAGTGGGAGATTTCAACTCTATCAGAGAGGATGGTGAGCGGTTGAGAGTACATCAAAGGCCTTTATTGGCAATGGCAGAGTTTAATTCGTAAATCCATAATTGTGGCCTTCTAGAGTTGAATTATAGTGGCTATAAAATGTCGTGGTGCAATGGACATAGGGGTACGTCGTGGAGTTGAGCGCGTCTTGACAGAGCCCTTTCGAATACTGCACTGATCCTCTGTTTGCCACAGGTTCATATGGAGTACCTGAAACGGCAATCCTCTAATCATTGTCCAATGTTGATAAATTTTGTTAGGGATATGACTGGATATGACCTTCATCCGATTTGGTTTCAAGGTATGTGGTGCACACATGAAAGCTTTAAGAAATGTGTGGAAGATGTGTGGAGTGGGGAGGTTCCTGGGACGGATTTGATTCGATTGGCAGCTAAACTTAAGAGGCTTAAATCGTCTCATAGAGTTTGGAATAAAGAAGTATTTGGTCGAGTGGACCATGCGATCAAGGTCTTAGAAGAACGCATGGAATTTCTTGAATGCCAACTTCAGGATGGACATGCCCTGGATGTGGAAGGTGAGTATTTACGTGCTAAAGCTGAATTGGAGTTATGGGAACATAGAGAAGAAATTCGGTTGGCTCAGAGGCGAAGAGGAAGTGGCTTAAAGAGGGTGACAGGAATACGAGATTCTTTCATGATTTTGTGAATCAACGTAGGAAAGCTTCGGCGATTAATAGAATGGTTTTGCCAAATGGGGTGGTCTTGGAAACGCCAGAAATAATTCACATGGAAGCACTAAATTATTTTCGGAACTTCCTTACAGAACAGGGGCCAAATGTTATTCCAGAATTGGGGGACTTAGTATCCTTAGTGGTTAGTGATGAAGAAAATTTGGTTCTTTCTAAAGAGCTAACTGAATAGGAGGTCTGGAATGCTTTATCGTCCATTACTAAGAATAGTAGTCTTGGGCCGGATGGTTTTAGTTCTGCTTTCTCTATCCATTGTTGGGAGACGGTTAAAAAGGACGTTGTTGAAGCTGCGTGTGATTTTTTTCAAGGTACTCCATTGCCGAGATTTTATTCTACTTCATATATAGTGCTAATAGCTAAAGTGCAGGACCCTAAAAGTTTTGACAAGTTTTGACCTATAAGGTTGTGTAGTGTTGCTTATAAAATCTTTTCAAAGATTATTGTGAACCGAATGGCTAGTTTGATGCCTCTTATGATCTCTTGGGAGCAAAAGAAGTATTTTTGAAAATATCACGCTAGCCCAAGAGATGGTCCATTCTATAAATCATAAATCTACTGGAGGAAATGTTATGTTAAAAATTGACATGGCAAAGGCTTATGATAGAGTGGACTGGCCTTTTTTATGCTTGGTGTTGAAGAGATTTGGTTTGTCAGATCGATTTTGTAGTTTGGTACAGACATGTGTGGAATCCCCTTGGTTCTCGATCATGATGAATGGAATTTATAAAGGGTTTCTCAAGCCTACACGGGGCTTGCGGCAAGGAGATTCCCTTTCTCCATATTTGTTTATTATCATGCAGGAAATACTTACTCGGCTATTACGGAAAACTTTTGATAATAGAAGAATCGGTGCCTTTTTTCATCCTAGAGGAACTCTGTTGGTGTCACATCTTCTTTATGCGGATGACCTCCTTATTTTTGCAAATGGGGAGAGGAGATCTATTAAGGTGCTTTTGAGGACCTTGGAAAAATATGCAGGTTGGTCTGGTCAATTAATTAATAAGGAGAAGTCAACTCTGTTTATGTCCAAGAGGATGAGCTATGCTAGGACGTGTGGACTTCTCAGACTTAAAGGTTTTGCAGAAGGGTTGTTTCCTAACACGTGCTTGGGAGTTCCTTTGGTCACGGGTCGATTAAGAGCTAGAGATTTGGAGCCTCTAGTGAACAAAATTCATAATAAAGTGACAGGATGGAAGTTAAAATCTCTGTCCTAGGGTGGGCGTCTCATGCTTATAAAACATGTATTCTCTTCCGCGGCTACACATCAATTGGCAGTTTTGAATGTTTTGAAAGTAGTTTTATCAAAGATAAGCTCCTTCCTCTCTACTTTCTTTTGGGTTAGAGTTTCATGGAAAGGCCAAGAGAAAATGGATACCAAGGTCGAATATTTGTAAACCGACAAGTGAAAGAGGGCTTGGGATTAGGGACTTGTATGAAGTGCAAAAATCCATGCATATGAAGTTTGTGTGGAGGTTGTTATCTATTGATAATCTCTGGTCACAATATTTTCGAGCCAAGTATGTGAAGGACCGGAATTTTGGTATGGCTGTTTCGAAGAACAAGGGATCAAGGTTCTGGAAGTCCCTTGTGCAGGTTTTTCCAGAGGTGTATGAGCATACAAAAGTAAGGGTAAGGGAAGGTAGTAACTCGTTTTGTCATGATAAAGTGGTTGTCTTCAGGTCCACTTAGTGTGCAGGTTCAGAACATAGAAAATCATACACTAAAAGTGAGGGATTTATGGGTGGGAAACGAGTGGGATGAAGTTGCTCTAGTGGGTTTGATTGGAGAAAACAGGGCAACCGAAGTGATGCAATTTGTTATGGCAGGTAAAGCAGGGACTGATGTTTTTGTATGGGAGCCGTCTAGGGATGGTGTTTTCTCAGTAGCTTTGGCATGGGACTTGATAAGAGTTCGAAGAGATGATCTTCCTTGGAAGGATTGGATTTGGCATAAATACCTTCTGAAAAGAGTAGCAGTTTGTATGTGGACAGCTTGGTCCCGATGTTTGCCAGTTGATGCCCATGTTATGTCCACTGGTATACCGCTTGCGTCTAAATGTAATTGTTGTGGAGAGGGGAAGTTTGAGACATTGGATCACATTTTATGTAATGGAGATATTGCTAAAGCCATGTGGCGTCGAGCATTTGTGGAATTGGGTGTCCATTGCATGGGGAGCTCGACTTGGCGTGGCCGAGTCTCAGCATGGTTTAGGTGTGTGAAACGATGTTCTCGGAGAGGCATTATGGTGGGTTTAATTCCAGACTTGATCTCTTGGAAATTATGGGTGAGAAGATGTAAGGCTAGAATGGAATCAGTGGAGGAATCGGTTGAAGCTATTTGGAGGGATGTGAAGTTTTGGTTAAGCCATATTTCTACTCAGATTAATAAGTGTCGTAAGATCTCCTCAAGTGATATAAATATTCTTCTAGCCATGGATTTGCCTATAAAACAAGTCAATGGCTCGAAGCTGTCTGCAGTATCATGGGCCAAGCCTATGGAGGGTTGGGTAAAATTAAATGTAGATGGAAGTTGTAGGGGAAATCCAGGAACATGTGGAGGGGGTGGTGTGATTAGAGATCATGTCGGCAATGTTATGGCTGCTTTCTCAGAATTTCTGGATTTCGGAACCAATAATAAAGCCGAGTTAAGGGCTTTATGTCATGGTGTTGCTGTGTGCAAAGAATTTGGGTTTTATAATGTGGAAATTGAGTGTGACTCGACATTAGTTGTTCATTGGTTATCTTAAAAAACTTGCAATGTTTGGTACTTATGGGACTTCTGGGAGACTTTATTAGAGAATTTGGAAGGAATAAACTTCAAAGTTTTGCATATTTTCCGTGAGGGAAATAGAGTAGCTGATTTGCTTGCTAGAGATGGAGAAGCTGGGGTTAATAGGATATATGATCAGATGGATACTGGATAGGCTTCCTCAAGTTGTGAGAGGGATGGTCAGGCTAGATAGATGTGGCACTCCGTCTTTAAGATGTCATTAAGGAGTATAGTTGGGTTGATTTTTTATTCAAGAAGTATAGTTGCTGGTTTTTTATGCTGTGAATTAGTTTTGGATTTTTTTGTTAATAGTTTGGTCTTAATAATTCGGTCTCCACACTTGGATTTGGGGTTTTTATTTTTTATTTTTTTTATTCTTGTATACTCCAATTGTAAAATTGTTTATACGGTTTTCCTCCGTCATATATGAGGATTTTTTGAAATAAATTTGGACCAAGAGATACTATTGAACTTGTGTCCCTAACTCTTTAAAAAAAAAAAAAAAATGTAATTTTCTTTGTTTCAGTACAGTTTTAATCACACCCATATGATACATTCCTTTTCCTTTACAGGGTCAAAGTCCAAGAGTTGGAAAACTTGTGACCACCTTGAAGTTGTAAAGCGTTGGCTAATATGGCGGTAAAGTATTCAATATCTATATGTAGTCTTGAAAGGAATCTTCCTTTCGGGTTGAAAGTGAAAATGATATACAGACGTGAGTGAAAAGAAAAAAGAAAAAAAAGAAGCATAATATGCATTTTCCTTTTGAATTTCTATCTATTTAGTTGTTAGAAATGAACCAAAAAAAAAAAAAATCAAAATATTAAAACCTAAAAAAATAAAAATTAAAAAATATTTTTCTATATAAGTACCGGCCCGGATTTGTTACATGCAGGAACCCGTAACCCGCCCATAGCCATCCAATATAATGACATCAACATTTTCTTTTGCGACCTTTGTTCCTGCTATGCCCATAGCAAGTCCAATGTCTGCTTCATGCCAAGCTGGAGCATCCTTGATTCCATCACCAGTAATAGCAACAACCTCACCAAACAAATTTCTCGAATTGGACGCCAAGGTACCTGAATCCTTGGTACAGTGTCCTTTATCTGTTCACGAGACATTATGGTCCTTTTATTGCCACTGCATCACCCGTCCGTATACCAAACTCTTTAATAATGGCCTTAGCTGTGTTTATATTGTCACCACTCACCAGCAACCATACGGACAGTTATTCCAGCAGCTAAACAAGTTCGGGTTGCATCCTTGACCCCAGGGCGTACAGGATCCTTGATTCCAGCCAACAAAACTTCTTGTGCAGTTAGGCGCCTTCTAGGATCTCGAACAAGCATTCTCTTTACTAAATCCTTTGCACTGTCAGAGATACTAGGCCACGGGTCATATGAGAAGTCAAGATCACCATGCAGGACATATACACCATAGAGTGAAGTTTGAAGGACAAGTAGATTTCCAATCACACTGTTGTCATTGGGGAAATCAAACCCCATTGACTGCAAATGGCCAAAAATAAAACCATGGGGAAGCCCAAGTATGCTATTTGGCTTCATGTGGGAGAATAATTTTTCATAATTAACAGCCTTTATGGAGTCAGATATCAGTATCAACACAAGATCACTGCCTGAGATAGTTTCCCATATATCACCTACAGTGCCATTCTTTTCAGTGAAACCAGCTGGAGCGAGCTTCAGCAAAGGAACGGGAACCCTTCCTAAGTCCAATCTTGACCACGATATCAGATTTCGCTTCGACAAAGGAATCTCTTCCTCTATCAAAGGGCCAATGCATTGTCATTATAAGGACCTTGAGGGAAAAAAATAGGACAATGAGCTCCCTTTACAGTAGGATATGTCAAAGTGGAATAACCATTGATAAACTTTTTCGTGTTCCTAGTAGTTTGAACATCAACAGACCACACTCTCCACTCGTGTGCGCCAATGTTTGGAACTAAAACGTCATGATCACCACTGTATACGAGAAGTCATAGGTCAGCATTTGTGAGGTGATAACCAACAACATTGGTGACTGTTGTAGTGTACGCTAAGGTAGTATTACAGTACTGCCAAAAATGGTTTGCCCTCCCTTGAACACCAAGAACTTATTGGACACTTTTATTATTCGCCCAGTCGTAGCAAGGCATATGGTTATAACCATGACACCAAAGGGCAAAACTAGGCTTTGCTGAGAACGATTCTTCATCTAATTCTGGGAAGCCAGTAAGGCAATCTGGTTGCAAAATGTGTGGCGTGTGTATTTTCTTAGCAGCTCATAAGCATTTGACATGACTTCCTTGTGCCTTTTCACTTTTTCTATTAAATCTCCATCACATCTGACCAAAGATACTGAGTGTGGCTTTTCATTTGCTGGCTTCATGTGTCGAAACACGTTAAGAGCCTCTGACAGAGAGTTGTAAGCAACATATCCTGCAATCATGGAGCTTCAAGAAATCGTATCTCTCACAGTCATTTACACGAACACCGCCTTGCAAGCCCGATCATGCTGAAGGATACATAAATTCTCAAAAAGGTTTTCCCTATAACAACTGACTGCACCGTCCCACATTCTCCAACGATCAAGCACTGAGCGCAAGCTTATATAACCAAAGAATATGTAAAATTGTCAAGTTGAAGCCCAGCCATTTCTATCATGACAACTGTAAAGTCACTGAGATTATAATCAGTATAAAAATATAAGATTATAATCTTCAAAAATAATGGCTTTGCTCCAGAAGTAACGATGTCATTGACACTCATCACAACCAGATCAATCCCAGTAGTTTCATGGATTCCAGTTTCAAATGCAAGCTTAAGTTTAGTTCCCACACCATCTGTACCTGTAACAAGGTATGAGTCACCGAGAAGGAAAAGTCCGCTGAAGCCACCAATTCCCGGTGCCATTTTGGCAACCCTACGAACAAGTTCAGAGCCAGCATCATTGTCGACACCAGCATCCTTGTATGTTAGACTCTCACTAGAAACATTCTTTGGCATCGAAAACACACGATGGAAGCTATTCATCATTCTTCTTGTTGAACCTAATTGGTTGGAAGCCACTGATAGCGGTTGAAACCCATTGGCAACCCCATCGAAAGTGCACCTGCGTGCATATCGTTGGATTGAGCTAGAATTGTGACCAGTTGGTCCGATTGGACAAGCTACACAGCAGGGTAGCTTTGTGTTTGCTCTGAAGGTAATAGTCAAGGTGAAATAGATTACACAGAGGTACTGCTCATCGTTGTTGTGCTTCGTGGTTACAATGACCTTCTCCGCAACAAGGTAAGAGAGATTTCTGTTGGCTCTGTTGCCACTTATGTTCTTGCCAGGGACTCCTCTCCGCCCGGAAGCCACTCAACAATGAGAGGAGACCACTCGAGGGCGTGGGTCTTCCGGGGAGGATGCCATACGTGACGTGCTGGGCTTATGGTTTGAGATTGTGGCATGATGGGCTCGCATGATTGGTAATTGTAGAGGTTGATGGACTTAAGTCTCTAAAGCATAATTGGAGACCTACGAGTTGGGTTCGGTCTTGTTCATAGGGCTGTTTGAAAGAGAAATGGGTCTCCAATTCTAGGGATTTATAGAAGGTGCTAGCTGGTTCCTGGTTCTTGGCCCCATCACCAACCAAACGCTCCCTCTTGGTGAGGTCAACATCTTTTTTGTCCTGTATTGCAATTTGCACGGGCCTCATGGAATAATCAACGTTAAATGCACAGAGGGTAGGTTCAAGAGAAGTCATATTTACCGTGGTGTGCAAATTTCGTACATTTTGTTTGAAAAAAATAAAATAAATTTGGAATTTATATAAAATTTTTTTAACGATGGATCTTATTTTTTTTCAAAATTATTACGTAGGACTTACACACCTTAAAATTGTATCAAGCATTACTTATAAGTTCAAAATTAAATTATAAGAATCAACCTATTCAAACGTGGAACCACCCATAATGACTATTTTAGTATTTACTCTAATTTTAATATGAATTCTCCAATGAATTTTGATCCCATCAGCGCATTTAACTTAAAAGAAGATCGAATTAGAAAGTGGAAAATGAAAACTAAATTTACTTGAGCTAAACCAAAGAAAATCTAACTCCTCCAAGACGTTGAGTACATTAAGAGTTATGTTACTAGTGCATGGGGCATAACTCTTTGGTGACAAATCCTAACAAATTCAGTAATCAACTAGAAAATATTTTGGCACGTCAGTACCACAACATTATTGGAGAATAAGGCACCAGAGCATGAATTGTTTTTTTTATTGGCATCGGGTATCTAGGAATAGCATTTCGACTAATCTCGACTGTGAACTGACCCTCGACAAGGAGTACGGGAGCATGAATTGTTAAGAGACAAATTTTCAATCACGGGCTCAAGTTATTAGGAAAGAGGCCATGTGGCTAAGAGATTCAATTATAACTATGCCAAATGAATATGCATATGCTCTTGTATATGTCTCCTATACTCAGGTCTCTACTTTATGCTCAATAAATTTTTGTTTATTGATTAAACAAAACTATGCAAATGTAGGGATGACAAATGTTCGAGGAAGCATTACCTGCTATAACTAATGATTGTATTTGATTTAATGAAGATTCATCCTTCCTATTTATAGAGTTAAGAGTGGTAGCAGGTCAGCACTGTCTGCAAATACCATTTGGGTGATTGCTGACTTGTGTAGGCCTTTGTATGTTCATATATTACCTAAGACTTTTGGTGGGCCTGTAGTTGTAGTAGAAACCACAAGGATACACAAGACCTTGGCAAAATTCAATTGATGGAAGTACTGTGTCAGAAACAATGGTTAGAAACGCTGCTTATGGGCAAAAAATTCTTGCAACTTGTTTGAAGTATAGTTTGAGAAGGCTTTCATTCTTAGCATAAATATGGTACTTGTAGTAAGGAGCAACACTTATGCTTCTATAATGACCGGTTCTCTAGGTTTCTCCAACTTTGTCTAGGCAAAGGTGGTGGTGCCTTTCTAATTCTGATCCATGCATGCAAGCACAAAGAATCACTTTCTTATGGCCACATACTATTTTGATGAGAAATGCTACTATGTCTCCCCGGATATATCGCTCACTTTGCCTTATTGATGTGGCACCACCATTTGGTGCCATATGGCTTATTAAAAAATATATATATTCAAAACAAAATGGCGTCCGAAAATATAAAAGATGAAGACTAAAATCTTAGATTTCCTCTATCATTTTTATGTTTGTATTTTTAATTTTTTAATAAGGCACGTGGTACCACATGTACTACGTCAATGGGACAAAGTGAGCGCTATAACTACGGAGGCATTGTAGCATTACTCTATTTTGATATTTGCTCCCATACTACAAATATTGATATATAAACTTAACCTTGCTGCTCTTCGAAGCGCACCCATAGCATGCATTGTGTGACTTTGTTATAGTAAATGTGCTACAAAATATTAATGCAATATAGTTAATTTTTTTTTACTTTAGCTGTGTTTTGTAAACTTTGGCTCGTATTAGGTGGAAGTGTATGTTTAATGTTTGGTCATGTGTAAAAGCGGGTGAAGAAACTTTGTAAAAAAAGCTTCCTTGTATTTTTGGGGAAAAAATGAGAAAGCAATAAAGAAAACAATGTTGTTTTGCTCTCTTCCTCTACCCTGTTTTTGCCTTAATTTTCAGTAGAAGATTCTGTCCCAAGTTCCTTTCATTCCCTTTGTTTTCTGTCAACTTTTTTGTCTTGTGGTGATCAATCAGCTGCTGTAACATCCATCCCACAGATTTAGTATCAGAGCAGTGTTCAAGTTTCTATCTTTCTATGTAGAAATTACAATTTTTGTGTATAAAAATGAAACGTTAGCTTGTTTCCATAGACTTATAGGACATGGTAGAGTCAGGATATCAAATTCCTGAATCTGATATCCTGACTTCAAAGAAAAATGGGGGCTAAAGTTCTCTCCAGATTAGGTGTCGAAGAGTTGTTGAGTTCATTGAAATCTCTGAAGCAAAGATTGGAAAGACACTCTGAAAAGTTTATAGATAGTTTAGATCATTTCAATCTAAGCTTGCTAGTACTGCAAAAAGTATTAAAAGAAAATCAGCTCATGAATATGGTGAAGGAGATTCTTTAGAGAAGGTAGACAAGCAAGAGGAAGAGGCAATTGGAGAAAAGATCAAGCAATCAAGACTCTTCACAAGGTGTAATTTTTGTAAGAAGTGTGGTAATTTTGAGAAAGATTGTTGGTTTTGAGGAAAGCACAATGAAATCATTGTAAGAAGTTTGGTCACTTGCAAAAAGATTGTAGATTGAAGAATAATCAGAGAAGAAAGAAGGTGAAAGAAAGAATGAAAGTAGTTTGTTTTATGCTTGCCAACATGTTTCTAAAAAGAAACATGATGCTTGGTTGTTAGATAGTGGCTATAGCAATCAGATGACACCAAAGTGAAGATAGGAAATGGTGCAGTACTTGATGTTAAAGAAATTGTAGCATTGGAACTCAAACCAAAGAGGGGAAGAAGCTCATTCATGAAATTTTATTTGTTTAGTGCTTGACAATTCATAGAACATGGTTATGTGCTTCATTTTTGAAGGCCATGATTCAACAACTTATAATGAAGGGAAGGAGAAACTAGTTGTGGCTGGAATTAGAATGTAAAAAAAAAAAAAAAAAATCTTTCCACTTACCTTCAAATATGCAATAGATGTGCTTTGAATGTTGGTGTATTTGATGAATGTTAGTTGTGGCATAAGAGATCTGGTCATTTGAGTTTTCAGATCCTCAAGCTACTCTTTAAGAAGAATACGGTGCAAGGACTTCCTACTATTAATAAGAAAAATGAACTTTGTGAAAGGTTGTGCTCTTGGGAAGCATCACCAGCAACCATTTCAAAAGGAATGACACGGAGAGCTAAAGAGGTTTTAAGAGTTGGTGCATATGGATGCTTGCGCACCTATGCAAACCCCTTCTCATTCAAAAAATAGGCATTTCATTTCCTTTATTGATTTTTTTTTTTTATGGGAAATAGACTGCATTCATTCATAAAAGCGAAGTTACAGCTGTGACTGATACATACAGGAAAAAAACTCAGATTACGAGCCAACTACTCACAGTTGGGACTCCATCAGTACACAAATTCTTTTGTGATTGGTATGGTCTTAACTTCTAAAACTCTCTACAGACAAATTGTCTGAGAGACCACACTCTGCCTAACGCAGACATGGGTTATTTCATGAGAAATAATAAATAGTACTCAATACCTTCAAAAAGTTTAAATGTCTTGGTGAAAAGCAAAGTGACCATTCCGTTGAAGTCTTGAGAAGTGATAGAGTTGAGGAATATCTATCATGTGAATTTCATAAATCTTGAGAAGATCAAGATCTTGAAAGGCAATTGATTGTAGTTTGTACTTCACAAGAAAATGGAGTATCCGAAGGAATCAAGCAGCATTTGAGATGGCTAAATTCATGAGAAGGGTTTACCGATCGAGAACCTTTTTGGGTTGAAGCTGCACACACCTAATTTTTTTTTTTTTTTTAATAGATGTCCAATGAAAGACATGGGTAATCAAATACCATTTGAACAATGAAGTGGCTATAAAATCATCAATCAAGCATATTCTTAAAGTGTTTGGTTGTATTTGCTATGCTCAAATCCCAAGGGAAAAGTGCATATTTGTTGGCTATAGTTCAATATCAAAGGGTTATAGGATGCATAGCTTGACGACCAAAAAAGTAATCATTAATCGGGATGTTATATTTGACGAGAAAGTTAAATGAAATTGGGAGGAAATGGGAGAAATGCTATGAAAAATGAAATTGAAGTAAATGAGAAAAACAAAAACATGGAAGCTAGCCAATAAACCACAAGAAACTGAAGTTATCGGTGTGAAATGGATTTATAAAGTGAAATAAAATGTGGATGACTCGGTACAAAGAAACAAGGCAAGACAAGCTCCAAAAGGATTTCACAACACCCTATATTTGATTTTCATGTAACTTTTTCTCTTGTATTCATTTAGATACCTTGGGAGCTCTAATATCCTAAGCAACTGATAAAGATTGATTACTATATTAAGTTGATGCTAAATTAAATTTTCTAATTGGGGAGTTGAAAGAAGATATGTTATATTGAGCAACCTCAAAGATTTATCATTCCGGATGAAAAATAAAAAGTACACGTACGAATTGATTAAAGCATTATATAAGAGCTGAAACAAGCTCCTACAACGAGGTATAGTCATATTGATGGCTATTTCAAGGTTGTGTTGATGATATGAATAGCATCTCAGGTTATGCATTTTCTCTTCGGTCTGGTGTGTTCTCTTGGTGCTCAAAGAATCAACAAGTAGTTTGTCAATTTTCTCAACAAGCAAAATATACTTCAGCAGCAATGGCCACATCTCAACGCATTTGGTTGAGAAGAATGCTTGAAGATATTGGTGAAAAGAGAGACAATGCTAAAAGCTGTATTGTGAAAACAAATCAGGCATAGTAATGGCAAAACAAATATGACTAGAGACGTTGCGATCAATCACCATTTTATTAAAGAAACAATTGACGATGGTAAAGTGGAGTTGGGATTCTACAAATCAGAGAAGCAAGAAGCTAATAGTTTCACCAAAGCATTGTTAAAGGGAAAGTTTCAACAACTCAAAGAAACACTAACTTTATTGGTCTATTTTATTGGTCTTTTGGTTTTGGTTTTATTGTTTTGCAGGTTGTTTATGTTTATTGTTGCTATGTAGTGGTTGTTTTGGAATAGATTGTATTGTGGTTTTTTGATTATTTATAACTCCCAAGTGTCGGAGTTTTTGTAACCATGGTTTTCCTCCGCCACAAGTGAGGGCAATCAATAAACTTGAGGTACCGTCCTCTTCTTAAAAATAAAATAAAAATAAATTGTTGAGGGAAAAATGTGTTCAATTGGCATATTCTTGTGAAAACCTATGTAAAGTTGAGTTGTAACAAGTGTTGATGCATTAGTACATGAAAAATATTGAAGTATGCTCAACATGGCTCGACTGGCGCTCGACTGGCGCTCGAGCGGAACCTTCCAGAGAGGTTCGCTCGATGGGCGCTCGACATAGCGCTCGAGCGAAACCTTCCAGAGAGGTTCGCTCGATGGGCGCTCGACATAGCGCTCGAGCGAAACCTTCCAGAGAGGTTCGCTCGATGGGCGCTCGACATGGCGCTCGAGCGGAACCAAGACAGAGTGGTTCGCTCGAGGTGAGCTTGACGTAACGCTCGAGCTGAACCCATCTAGAGTGGTTCGCTCGATGTGCGCTCGACTTGGCGCTCGAGCGGAACCAAGACAGAGCGGTTCGCTCGAGGTGAGCTTGACGTGGCGCTCGAGCAGAACTCATCCAGAGTGGTTCGCTCGATGTGCGCTCGACGTGGCGCTCGAGCGGAACCCATCCAGAGACATCCAGAGACGTTCGCTCGACACCTCGCTCGACACCTCGCTCGAGCGGTTTCAGAAGATAACGTGCGCTCGACCTTCGCTCGACACCTCGCTCGAGCCAATGTTCAAAGACAACCTAAAATTCATGCTTTGGGCGCCGTGACTTGCTGGGACTATAAATATAACAGATCATTTCTGTTGTGTGGTGTGGAAAAACAGAGCAAAACCTTAAGTGTTTCAAGAGCCAAAGAGAGAAACCTATTCCTCACCTTGTGAATCTCTTTTGGACAAACACTAATCCACCACACCACTCTCAAAATCAAACCTCTTTCAAAGTCCATTGAAGTGGACGTTTTGTTGGCCGGAAGGTTTCCGGAGCTGCTGTTGATGCAGAGATCGAGAGGTTCTCGTGGAAAGCTATAGAAGGTCGGAGTTCCGACACTACATGCGTGTAGAGATCGAGTGGGTCACTCGTGATGTTGCAAGCCAAGTTTAGGAACTACAAAGGTTTTGTGAGTGTCACTAAATTGGTTGTAATGAACTTTTTCTATAGTGGATTTTAGGTGGTGGCTTACACCCGGAGTGGTTTTAGAATTTGAAGACGTTCTTCAAATGAGTTTCCACTTCGTGACCAAATCCTTGTGTTGATTATTTGCATGATTTGTGTCTTCTTTTATTAGCTTCTTGCCATTAAATTTTATTAGTCCACATAATTTGAACTGCACCTATTCACCCCCCCTCTAGGTGTTGTATGGGATAAACCACTGCTTTTTCAATTGGTATCAGAGCGGGTTCACTCCGCTAGGATTCAGTTCCTGAGTGTGTTCCTGTTATAGTAGTTTAAATGGATAAGTCTCAATCTCTCACATCACCACCATATTTTGATGGAAACAACTATGCTTATTGGAAAGTCCGAATGAAAGCGTTTCTAAAGTCTGTGGATGAACGAGTGTGGGTGTCCATAACAAAAGGATGGAGAGAACCAGTTGTTATCATTGAGGGAGTTCAAACTCCCAAAAGTGTGGATAATTATTCTAGGGATGAAATAAGCGAGTGTGGTTGGAATAACAAAGGCCTGAATGCGATTTTCATGGCTGTGTCCCAGGAGGAGTTCAAGCGAATTTCCATGTGTGAAAATTGTAAACAAGCTTGGGACATTCTTGAGGTTACCCATGAAGGTACCAAGGCTGTTAAGAATTCTAAGCTTCAAATGCTAACCACAAGTTTTGAAGAACTTAGAATGAAAGATGATGAAACTTTTGATGCCTTCTATGCCAAACTCAATCATATTGTCAATTCTAGTTTTAATTTAGGGGACAAAATCCCTGAGAATAGAATTGTGAGAAAAATTCTCAGATCTCTTCCTGAGAGATTCCGTCCCAAAGTCACTGCCATTGAAGAGAGCAAAGATTTGGACAATATGAGAATTGAAGAGCTGGTGGGCTCTCTACAAACCTATGAGCATACTCTTCCTGTGGATAAGAAAAATAAGTCCATAGCCCTCAACACTATCAATGAGTCATCTGATGAGTCGTCCGATGAGTTGGCTATGAGTGACAAAGAAGTAGCCTTTTATGCTAAAAAATTCAGGAAGATGTTTGTATCTAGAAATAGAAAGAATTGGGGAGATAAGAAGAAAAGGTTTGAGAGAGTTAATGGAAATTCCAGTTCAGGAAAGAAGGAAATGAGCTCTAAGAAATATACTAGAGCCACCAAAGACAGGGTACAATCTGATATTCAGTGTCATGAATGTCATGGTTTTGGGCACATTCGCCTTGAGTGTGCAAATTACAAAAAGGCCATAGAGAAAGCAAAGGGTGCGTCTTTGGATGATAATGATTCTGAGACAAGTGACTCTTCTAAGAGTCCCTCTCCAAAGAAAAATCGCAACTACATGGCATTCACTTCTTCTGTTGATGGCCAAAGTCATAGAAGTGAATCAACGTCTGAAAATGAGAGTGTATCCGGAAGTGAATCCAGGGATGATGATGAGTTGGAGGAAATCTATGAGAAGTTGTACAAAGAGTGTGTAAAATTGAGGAAACTCAATAAAGCACATATTGAGAATATAGATATTTGCAAAAGAGAAAATGAGGATCTCCAAGGTAAATTGAATGAAGCAAATTGTCTAACCGATCAGTTGCAAAAGAGGAATGTGTCACTCGAGGATAAAGTGAAAATGCAGGGAAGTGAGTTGATTTTGTTAAACGATAAGTTGAAAAATTTGTCTACTGGGAAACAAAAGCTTGACAAAATCCTAAACTCAGGAAAGTCCTTTGGTGACAAGAGAGGTATAGGATATATTGAAGGGAAATCTGATGTGGCTTCAACTTCAAAAATCCCATGCAAAAGGGTAGGAAAAATAATGTTTGTTCCTGCTTCTAATGAGAATGGCAAACCTCAACTTTTGAAAAAGGGTAAGAAACCCTTACATGTGCAAAAGCCTGTCCCACCTCCCAAGAGACAAGGAGCTCGTAACACAAGCCCTATATGTCATCATTGTGGGAAGGTTGGTCATGTTAGACCAGATTGCTTCAAGTTAAAAAATCATCATGCCCCTACTTTCTCTAAAAGTAGGATTGTCTATCCTTCTAAAAAGAGTAAGAAGTTCTTGAATGCTTCCAGGTATGTTTCACCCTCCATGAGACATGAAGTTCACAAAGCAAACCACGTTTGTCACAATTGTGGTAAGATTGGTCACATTCGACCAAACTGTTTTGAGCTTAGGGACCATCCTAAGAGAATTGAAAAGCCCTACTCAAGAAAAGGGCATCAAAACTTGTGGAGCCAAGTCATGGTCTTGACCAAACAAAATGAGATTATCAATGTGAAGTTAGACCAATTGACTACTAGACAGAAGGTTGATAAGGTGAATCATCCAAAAGTGAGACAAGTGTGGATGAGAAAGGGGGAGGAGCAGACCAGACATGGTATAGACTGATGGTCATGCATTCATGCATTCTTTTTTGTTGTATAGTTGTTGTTCATTTTTGTTCTGTTTGTTAAAAGCATGTTGTGTGTGTTCCTCAAAAATCATGAATAATGTTTTGCACTTGCGTGGGATAAAGAGTGTTCGTGATGTCAATTCTGAAAATATTAGGTACTTATATCTTTTGAAAATTGTATCATGTACCGTTATAAGTTACAAAGGTTTAAAACATATGTACTATTTGTAAGTTGTGACCTGCTTCACACACTACACTTCCAGCTCAAACAATTGTTGTTTTGCCACCAGTGAGTTCTTGGGGAGGCAATCAAAGATGTAAGGGAGCTCTACGTGTATACAGAATTGACCACGGGCTAGATGACCTCATGATTATATATCAAAATTCTTCCTATGAAAATTCTCTAAAAATAAAAAAAAAATAAAAATAAAAAAAAAAAGGAAGGAAGAAGAAGAAGAAAAAGAAGAAGAAAAAGAAAAAGGGGTCATATTACTCAATAGGCCAATCCTAATGCATGAATTCAAACAGAACTATTTAGGTCCTAGCAGCATTAGGTTTTACTTTCTGTATCGTGGAAAGGCTCCCCATGCACTTATGGTTTCTTGTTTTAGCCTAACCCCACTCACAATTTTGGTTGAAACTTCTTGATTGAGTTGGGACTCACAAAACACGCATGTTCATCTTACATGTGATACTCTGTTTTTACTACTTGCGTAAATTGTGATAATATGATGCTCTTTTACATTTGATGTGTTTTTCAAGCTTCAAAATTGACTTCATTAATGCTTGAATCACTGGATGAAATTTGAGTATTGAGAATTTTGGGCTTCCGCTCGAGCGAACTTAACTGCCGCTCGAGCGAAAGCGTTTTAAAATGCCCCGCGCCCCTTTCTTTTTCCCCAGCCTGCTACTTTCTCTCTGCGCCGTTTCTTCTTCCCCTTCTTGCGCGACATTTCTCTCTTCTCACCGTGTGTTTTCATTTGACTTCTCTCAAGAAATCCCATTATAATCACGGTAAGTCTCTAATCTTTGATTCTCTCCAATCATTTTCGGTTTTTATCTTGAATTTCTTCATGCATTTTCCATATACATGCATTTCGAAATCTAGGGCTTTGGATTTGGGGATTCCGAAATGGAGTTTTCTTGTTGGTTTGTTTGGTGTTTGGATGGACCTCTTGGTTGTCCATTTTCATTCTCTTTGTATTTAGGAGGTTTTTAGAACCCCCAAGGGGTTTTTCATTTGGTTTGTACTTGGATGCACTCCAAGTGCTCGGTAAAATGCATCAATGAAGTTTGATTTCATATTTTCATCATGCATTGTTACTACATTATCCCCATGGTCATGTTTGTCTATTCTAGTGTTGAGATAGTGTTTGGCATTGAGACTTGGATTCTCCATTGGGTTTAAAACCCAATCTTGGCTTAATTGAGTTTGAAGTGCTCAAAAATGCAAAATGGTTGTTATATTGTGTTAGTGGGCGTGTGCATTGTGCATTGTGCATTTTGACATAGTTTTAGCAACATTGCATACGTTTGGCTTGGTTCACAATTAGGCATGTGCATTCATCAAGCATTGGGCATTTCACATTACCTTTAGCCTTGTCTAATGGTCATTGATTTTGTCCAGCTTCAATCATGTCTCGAAGGGTTCGTTCACGCCAAAATCCTCCAGCCCCCGCTCAAGCACATTTTCGCAATCCTCATGCAAGAGAACTCTACACTCAAAATTTTTCCACCCGTTCTCTTATTGTTGAGCGGGAAGTTCTCCTTGGTGAGCTTTCTGAGACGGTAATTCCTCGCATTTTTGAGTCTCGCCAGTGGCTCGCCTTGACCACTGGTCATCCCACTCCTTCTGTGGAGTTGGTTAAGGAGTTCTACTCCAATATTGATGCCATCGCTGATGATGGCTCTTTTGAAGTCAGTCTCCGGAACATTGTTTTCCGGGTGACTCCGGGCATGGTTGCGGACTTGCTACATGCCCCGCGAGTGGCAAACCCCACTTATCCATATACACGGACTTCTCCTCCAAGTCCGACTGTCATTGTTCAATGTTTAATCGGTCATTTTTTGAGTTGGGATGGTAAGACACCCATTCTCACCTCTCGTTTTTCACCCGAGTTTCTCATTCTCAGTAGGATAGTCCTTACAAACCTTTATCCTACTGGTCATCAGAGTGATGTCGGTCCTGACCGCGCCACTCTTTTGTATGCATTGATAAATGATGTCTCCATTGATCTGGGGAGTCATCTGTGTCGGGTCATGCTTGAGGCGTTTAATTCCCCGAAATTACGGACTGGCTTGCCTCTCGCCTGCCTCATTACTAGGTTAGCCCTCTCTCAGACTGTTATGCTTCGTCCTAATGAGCCTAGAGTTCCTCTTAAGGCTCCCATTGGGCGTAGGACCATGCAGTTGAGTCGTGCTCACATTACCCCTCACCCACTGGATGTTGAGCATCCTCCTGCATCTTCCTCTCAGCCATCCACATCTCAGCCTTCACTTCTCAGCCATCTAGTTCACAGCCTCAGGGCCCGGCAGCGGGATCAGTCGATCCCAGCCTTCAGCAGGTTCTTGAGTACCTTGCCCGGCTTGAAGCTCGGTTTGAAGCCCGATTTGATCATCTTGATGCCAAAGTTGACAGCTTTCAGCAGCTTGTGACTAAACGCTTCGACGATATTGAGGAGCGGCTTGATGAAGAAGATGGCAGTCAATCTGGTGGGGACAGTTGACACCCTTGGAGTTTGTGACAAAAAGGGGGAGTATAGATTAAGGGGGAGTAGTATAGAGATTTAGGGGGAGTAGCAAGAAAGCTTGTTGGGGCAGCTTTGTTTTGTTTTGTGGAGGAGCAGCTATTTTTATTTGTATCACATGCTGCTCATGCTACTATTGTTTGTCTAAATTGAAAAACAATGTATGTTTTAATTCTTAATGAAAAGTCTTTTCTGAGAACTGTGCTACAAGTGTTTATGCTTATGAGATTATTTCTTGCATATTGTTATTGGTACGTTTAACCGTTTGTTAAGTTTGCAGAAATATCTCAATGTGCTCAAGACTTTTTGCCTAAATAATGGGAATCCTGATTTGGGTGTGTTAGGATTAAGTCCTATGTATAGGTTAGAGGTTTTGTCACAGAAATGCCAAAGGGGGAGATTGTTGAGGGAAAAATGTGTTCAATTGGCATATTCTTGTGAAAACCTATGTAAAGTTGAGTTGTAACAAGTGTTGATGCATTAGTACATGAAAAATATTGAAGTATGCTCAACATGGCTCGACTGGCGCTCGACTGGCGCTCGAGCGGAACCTTCCAGAGAGGTTCGCTCGATGGGCGCTCGACATAGCGCTCGAGCGAAACCTTCCAGAGAGGTTCGCTCGATGGGCGCTCGACATGGCGCTCGAGCGGAACCAAGACAGAGTGGTTCGCTCGAGGTGAGCTTGACGTAACGCTCGAGCTGAACCCATCCAGAGTGGTTCGCTCGATGTGCGCTCGACTTGGCGCTCGAGCGGAACCAAGACAGAGCGGTTCGCTCGAGGTGAGCTTGACGTGGCGCTCGAGCAGAACTCATCCAGAGTGGTTCGCTCGATGTGCGCTCGACGTGGCGCTCGAGCGGAACCCATCCAGAGACATCCAGAGACGTTCGCTCGACACCTCGCTCGACACCTCGCTCGAGCGGTTTCAGAAGATAACGTGCGCTCGACCTTCGCTCGACACCTCGCTCGAGCCAATGTTCAAAGACAACCTAAAATTCATGCTTTGGGCGCCGTGACTTGCTGGGACTATAAATATAACAGATCATTTCTGTTGTGTGGTGTGGAAAAACAGAGCAAAACCTTAAGTGTTTCAAGAGCCAAAGAGAGAAACCTATTCCTCACCTTGTGAATCTCTTTTGGACAAACACTAATCCACCACACCACTCTCAAAATCAAACCTCTTTCAAAGTCCATTGAAGTGGACGTTTTGTTGGCCGGAAGGTTTCCGGAGCTGCTGTTGATGCAGAGATCGAGAGGTTCTCGTGGAAAGCTATAGAAGGTCGGAGTTCCGACACTACATGCGTGTAGAGATCGAGTGGGTCACTCGTGATGTTGCAAGCCAAGTTTAGGAACTACAAAGGTTTTGTGAGTGTCACTAAATTGGTTGTAATGAACTTTTTCTATAGTGGATTTTAGGTGGTGGCTTACACCCGGAGTGGTTTTAGAATTTGAAGATGTTCTTCAAATGAGTTTCCACTTCGTGACCAAATCCTTGTGTTGATTATTTGCATGATTTGTGTCTTCTTTTATTAGCTTCTTGCCATTAAATTTTATTAGTCCACATAATTTGAACTGCACCTATTCACCCCCCCTCTAGGTGTTGTATGGGATAAACCACTGCTTTTTCATAAATAAATAAATAAAACTCAAAGAAACACTAGGAATTAATGAACAATACATTAAGGGGGAGAATGTTATAGTTAACATGCTACAACATGAGTGAAGTTATTTTTTACTTGAGTTGTATTTATTAAAATTTTGTTAGTAATATGTGTAAGTGTATGCCTAATGTTTGGTTGCAGTAACAATGGGGGAGAAGATTCATTAAAGATCTTCCATTGTATTGCCGAAAAACATGAAGAAGATGCTGTAGAGAAACAATGTTGTTTTGCACTCTTCCTCTCCCCTCCTTTGCCTCATTTTCTATAGAAAATTCTGCAGCAAGTTTCTTTCATTTCCTTTGTCCACTTCGTTGTCTTAAAGTGATAAATTAGCTATTGAAACATCCAGGCAGCATTCTTGCACTTGATTAGGTGGACAATTGACCAAGAGGACTTTGATTCTTTGAGCCTACTAAAAGACGTAAACAATTTAGAGCATGGGGTGAAATTAGTCCTCAAATATGAGTTTAAGGGAGAATGGAGGTTAATTTTATGCCTATTGTGATCTGACATGTTGATGAGCCAGAACCAAATAGGCCTTTTACACAATTATGTGAAGGCCATCTTTCGTAATTCACCCTTGACTTTTTTTCTATGAAAAAAGATGATCAACTCTTTAATTATTTTCCTGTCCCACAAGCTTAAAGATTAAAAACCATCCATCAAAATGTAATATAGCATGTATGAGTTTTTTTTTTTTTTTTTTAAACAAAGAACCTCGTATATTTCATTACTCAAAAGTGAAACTAGTACAATTTGACTCCTTTAAAACTTGTAAAAGAATACAATCTGGACAATCATCTATCCATATTTGTTCTTGTACTATATCTAAAGCATTTTTTGCTAACAAATGAGCTACCCCATTTCCTTCTCTTCTTATAAACTTCACTTTCCAATCACTTCTTCCTTTAAACACTGTTTTTATATCCTCAATGATGTGGCCTATAGCAGACAGATCCTCATCTTCACTATTAACAGCTTCCACTACAAGTTGAGCATCCCCTTCAAAGATGACTCTATTGAAGCCCAATTCATTGCATAAATCCACAGCATACCACAAGGCTACTGTTTCTGCCATGACAGAAGCAGAAAATGGGGGTCTTTTGTAACAAGCACAGGCCAATACTTCTCCCTTTTCGTTTCTTGAAACAACTCTCAGCCCCATATTTTGTTTATTGAGAGAGGCATCCCAATTTTCCTTAATCCATCCTTGTGAAGGCTTCATCCACATTTGACAAAAACTACTTCTTGAAATACCTTCACTCTTTGGCTTAGATTTGTCCTTTAGTTGAGCCTCTTGAAAGTCTTCAAACACTGCTCTTGCTGCTCTGATCAATGAATCAGGTCCTCTAAACTTGTCTTCAAAAATAAAGGAATTCCTTCTGAGCCATAGTGACCTCATTAGAACAACCACTAGTTCTAGTTCCTCTATTTTCAATCTCTCCATCAGCTTCTCCTAGAAAACTAGAAAAATATCTTCATTAGCAGACCATTTTTGAATGACTCGAAGAGAAACTGCCCAAACATCCTTAGCAGCAGGGCAATTCCATATAACATGCATTGCAGTTTCCTCTTCACACCAACATATTGGACATGATGCATTTTCCACCACCTTCCTTCTCCATAGATTCTTTTTAGTAGGTAAGACATTGTTCCCCAACTTCCATAGAAAAGACTTGATCATACCTGGTACCCTCAAACCCCAAATATTCTTCCATAATAGCACTTTTTTTTGCTCCCTTGAAGTTTCCCCCTTCTATGCTCCTTTCCTCTCTTGGTCCACGTAATAAGCACTTCTTACAGTGAAATGACCCTTATTAGAATGCCCCCATATCAACTTATCCTCTAAACCCAACTTACTTAAAGGGATACTGTAGATTTGTTCAGCCTCTTCCTTCATAAAGATTCCCTTCACCAGCTCCTCATTCCATTCTTTTCCACCTTGATCCAGCAAATCACATACCTTTGCATTTTTGTCCAAAATTCTGACAGGAGATTGAACTTTAAAAGATGATCAGGTATTAAGCAAACTTGGGCTCCATATTAAAGAGGGATTGGAGCCCAAGTTTGCATCCAACAGATGCTTGGACTTAAAATACTTCTCTCTAAAAATTACTGCAGCTAGAGACTTTGGGTTTTGTAGAAATCTCCAAGCCTGTTTGGCTAGTAAGGCTGAGTTAAAACTATCAAGATCTCTAAAACCCATTCCTCCTTTCAACTTCTGAGTCCCCAATCTTTCCCAACTTTGCCACTGAATTTTCTTCTCCCCCTTTGCACTACCCCACCAGAACCTCGAGAACATGGTATTAATCTCAGAACATAGATTATTTGGAAGCTTAAACACACTCATTGTATATGTGGGTACTGCTTGCAGAATAGCTTTTATCAATATCTCCTTTTCTATCGTACATAAAAAATTATTTTTTCCAGCAGCTTATCTTTTGCCAAATCCTATCTTTGATGCACTTGAAAGTAGTATATCTTGATCTTCCCACCACTGTTGGAAGACCTAAGTATCTCTCATAACATCCACAAGCCACTGAGCCTCCATCCCTCAAAATAAGCTCCCTATCCTCAACTTTGGTATTTGAACTAAAGAAAAAGAGGTTTTTTCTTTATTAAAAAACTGACCCGAGGCTTTTTCTTTATTAAAAAACTAACCCGAGGCTTTTTCATAGACTTTTAACAAGTCCATAAGCTTCTTCCATTCCTCGCACTTGGCCCTACCAAACAAGACACAATCATGTACAAAAAGTAGGTGATTTCTCCTAGTACCCCCTCTAGCCATAGTTACCCATTTTGTTAAGCCCCTTGCATCAGAAAAATTGAGTAGAACACTTAAGCCCTCTGTACAAATAATAAAAAGGTAAGGGGAGATAGGGTCCCCTTGCCTTAGTCCCCTTGTTGGCTTAAGTTTTCTACTAGGTCTCCCATTTATTAGAACTAAATAAGTCACTGTAGAAACACAACTCATAATCAGTCTTATCCATTTCTTACAAAAACCCAATTGTTTCATCATAGCCTGCAGGAAGCACCACTCAATTCTGTCATAGGCTTTGGACATGTCCAATTTGATGGCCATTGACCCAGTCTTCCTCTTCTGCCTTGTCTTCATAGCATGAAGAGCCTCATAAGCATGTTGTCAAAGATCATCGTCCCTGGGATAAAAGCACTCTGAGTAGGGAAGATGACCACTACCAAAACCTTCTTTAATCTATTAGCACCCATGGAGATTCTAACGGAATTCTGGTGGAAAGCACTTGTGAGTGGGAGCAGTTTTCTGTTAGCACCTGGCAGACTGAGGAGGTGCGTGGTGGAACAAGATGGAACGCGGCAGATGAACGAGGAGGAAGGTCGTTTGGTAATGGAAAATTTGGAGGCTCAGTGGGGAAAGCTTCGACTAACAGAGGATGAAAAACTCTGTGTTGATTTAGATGATGTTGTTCCAGAGGAAATAAAGAACAAAGGAGAAAGAAGCTTGGTGGGAAAGCAGTGGTTAGAAAGGAAGATTAGCTATGGGATACTGGAGTCTATGATGGCAAAGATTTGGAAACTTAGTAAGGTAGCAAAATTTCTGGAGGTGGGGATGAATGTGTATGTCATCATCTTTGCTAACAATGCAGATAAAGAAAAGGTGTGGGGTGGGAAACCATGGTTGTTTGATAACCAGATAATCGTGCTCAAAATGTTCGATGGTTTTACTCCTCCATCGATGATGAGTTTTGATCATGAGGAGCTATGGGTGCACATGTATAATCTGCCGTTAGCCTTGATGACAAAGGAGAAAGGTGAGCAAGTGGGGGAACACAGTTGGGAAGGTGGAGGATGTTGATGTACAGGGAGATGGAAGTGGTTGGGGAAGTTACCTAAGGGTTCAAATCGATATGGATTTAACTAGGCCTTTGGCGAGAGGTAAAACAGTTTCAGCTCAAAGCAGGAGCATATGGGTTCCCTTCAGGTATGAGAAATTACCTTTTCAATGTTTTTCCTGAGGTAGAATTATTCATGGGTCTAATGGCTGCCCATAGAAGAGAGAGTTGAGGGATGGGAGTAGTGGGAGAGATGAGCAATTTGGGGCCTGGTTAAGGCTATGTTTGGGTACTAAACATTCCTCAACACTTTTTAAGTATTCTCGTATTTTTGAAAATATTTCACATGCCAAACAACTTAAAATACTCTCGATGGGACCCACAAACCCACTTCAATCTCTACTCATAACTATTCACAAACATTCTATAATACTTATCACTATTATATATAAATAAAAAATAAAATCACTATAATATTTATCACTATTAAATATAAATAAACAATCATTATAATATATAAATAAAAAAAATCACTATAATATATAAATAAAAAATATTTATCACTATAATACATAAATAAAAAATAAAATCACTATAATATATAAATAAAAAATAAAATCGCTATAATATATAAATAAAAAATAAAATCACGATAATATATAAATAAAAAATAAAATCATTATAATATATAAATAAAAAATAAAATCACTATAATATATAAATAAAAAATAAAATCACTATAATATTTATCGCTATTAAATATAAAAAAAATTATTATAATATATAAATAAATAAAAATCACTATAACATATAAATAAAAAATATTTATCACTATTATATATAAATAAAAAATAAAATCGCCATAATATATAAATAAAAAATAAAATCACTATAATATATAAATAAAAAATAAAATCACTAAAATATATAAATAAAAAATAAAATCACTATTATATATAAATAAAAAATAAACTACTATAATATTTATCACTATTATATATAAATTAAAAATAAAATCACTATAATATATAAATAAAAAATAACATTACTATAATATTTATAACTATTATATATATATAAATAAAATCATTATAATATTTATCACTATTATATATAAATTAAAAATAAAATCATTATAATATTTATTACTAAAAATAAAATCACTATAATATTTATGGGACCCACACATTTTTCAACTACCTACTCAAAAGTCAATAACTCAACATATTTCACACATCCAAACAACTCAAAATACTCTCAATGGGACCCACAAACTCACTCCAATCTCTATTCATAACTATTCACAAACATTCTCAACACTTCTCACTACCCAAACGTACCCTAAGAGTGAGTTTAGTGGGGAAGAAGAAGGGAGGCTCAAGGTTTAATGGGGAAACAAGAAGCGAGGGGTCATGGAGAACCGAGGTGGAGGAAGAGAGAGTGTCTAGTCTTGTGGGGGGTAAGGAGGTAGGAATGGAGGCAACAACCCAGGTCGCAGGCCAAGTTCATGAATGCGTGGTGGATAATGTGGAGATAAGGGGAGAGCCAGGGGGAGTAAAGGGGTCTATCCAGCCTGGAGATGAGTTTGAAAGGATGGATAGAGTAGCGCATGAGGGTCTTAATGATAAACTTGTTTACCAAGAGGGTGAAGAGGTTCTAAGGGACCTGGTAAAAAACAGGAAGACATGGAAGAGAAGGGCTCGAAATGTGGAGAATAGAGAGGTCCTGTCAATAAAATTATCAAACAAAAAAAGACCTTGTGAGGATGTTAGGATGGTTGATAAGGAGGTAACTCTATAGAAAAAACAGAAAATAAAAAGTAAAGGAAAGTTTATTGCTGCACAGGAAGTTTTAGCGGAGGCTATTAAACAGCCCCGCCTAACATTATGAAAATCTTAAGTTGGAACTGCCAAAGGCTTGGCAACCCTCGAATAGTCCAAGACCTCTTTTGTTTAGCATAGGAGAAGATGCCAAATGTGGTTTTTGTGATTGAGACAAAGTTGCAGCTTCGAAGGTTGGAAGGTATTAGAAGAAGGCTGAGAATGGAAGGGTGTTTTGGGGTGGATTTAAATGGAAGAGGAGGTGGCCTAGTATTGTTTTGGAAAGAGGAAGGTTTGGCTGATATTCTGAATTTTACTCAGAGGCATATCAGTGCATGGATCTGTGATAATAAAGGGAGATAACAATGGCTTTTGACAGGTTTCTATGGACATCCCGAGACAAGCAAAAGACAAGAGGTGTGGCAGTTGTTATCTTCCATAAAACCTGGGAATAATAAAGGTTGGTGTATTCTTGGGGATTTTAATGAGATACTTACGTATGATGAAAAGGAAGGGGGCAGGCCTAGGGGAAAAACTTCATGAATAATTTTAGGAATGCTTTGGAAAGGGGAGGTTTATCTAATCTAGGTTGGAAAAGGGGATAAGTTTACCTAGTGTAATAGACATGGGGATGATACTTTCACCAAGGAGAGGCTGGATAGGGTGGTTGCAAATAAGGCTTGGATTGAAGCACAAAGGGAAGTTAGTGTGGAGGTTCTAGTGGCTAGAAGTTCTAATCACAGGCCTGTTTTACTGAGTTTTTCCCAAACAAATAACTCATATTTCAAGAGCAGTAAATTTTTCAAATATGAGGCTTGGTGGGCTTCTGAAATTGACTGTGAGAGGGTGGTTAAAGAAGGGTGGCAACAATCAACTAGGGGAATGGGACCTTTTGAGAAGCTAAAAGGGTCAATTAGAAGCTGCATTGAAGGTTTGAGGAGGTGGAGCAGTGCTTTAACAAGAAACAAAACTCATGAAATTACTACTAAAACTGAATTGCTGAAGAATTTGCATAAAGAAGAAGGAAGCCATAATATACAGGAGATTAGAGAGGTCCAAAAGGAGCTGGAAAGCCTGCTTGATCAAGAGGACTTGAAGTGGAAATAGAGAGCAAAAAAAAACTGGTACAAGCATGGAGATAGGAACACGAAATTTTTTCAGGCTTGTGCTAGTCAAAGGAAGAGGAAGAATCTGATCACTCAAGTTTTTAATGAACAAGGAATTTTGGTGACTAATAAAGATGAAATAGAGGGGGCTTTTAATGAGTATTTTAAGAAGCTATTTTTTTCGACCTACCCAACTCAAAAAATTCTTAAAGACTATCTAAAAGTGGTGGAGCCTAGAGTGACTGAGGAGATGAATGAGCATCTTTCCAAAGAGTTTACTAGAACAGAAGTTGAAAGTGCTATAAAATAAATGGCCCCATTAAAATCTCATGGACCTAATGGGTTAGGTGTATGTTTTTTTCAAAATCATAGGCAGGTGGTGGGGGAAAATGTTTGTGATGTTGTCTTGTCTTTTCTGAATGGTGGTCCCTTTGATGAACTAATGAATTATACACACATAGCGCTTATTCTTAAAGTCAAGAACCCTACTATGGTGAGTGAATACAGACTTATTAGCCTATATAATGTGGTGTATAAGATTGCCTCTAAAGCATGTATGAGTTATGCTACTTACAAACGGGTATGAAAAGCACCATTTACTTCAAGACATACAATAGTTATAAAAAAATGTCACGCTTTTATATACTAACTAATGTATAATGAAACAAGTCGTTTCATTTAAAACGCAACTAATTGCCTTCTCATTGTGGAAAATGGGAGCTATTTTTATACTGAGAACACTGCCTTAATTGAAACAGCGTGTTCCAACCAGTTTGAGTCCTTCAGGGCAACGGTGCGTATTAACGATGCCCCAAGACTCAGAGACCTCCTTCAAGGCTTGCAGTGGTTGAGTGAGGTGGAGCAGTCGTGGTCACCGTCAGCTTCGTACGGTGGTGGAAACAGTGCGTATTGTCTGGCTGAGTCCTCCATCAAGGCCACGACACATATTACCCTAAGACCCAGAGGCCTCCTTCAATGCTTGCGATGGTTGAGTGAGGTTTTCCAGTCGAGTCCATTGTCCCCTTTGTGCGGTGGTGGAGTGAATTTATCTGAAGTTTTCCAGTCAATTCTGCTGTCCCAGCCTTCCCCCTTTGTGCTACCCTAATTACCACCTTCAAGACTTACGGCGGGCGAAGTCCTTGAAAGCGTTCAATCCATAGAGAAAAGACGGAGCTTGTGCAATATCAAGGGTCGGTTTTGCAGTAATAGGTATACCAATTTTTTTTTTTTTCTTTCAACACCTCTTTGTGATTGGTTTCTTCCAAATTGATTTGGTGAATGAAATATGTTGGATGAAAGTCCCATGTGAGAAGTTTGTTGAGAAGTTTGATGAAATGTGTTTGATAGTGTTCGTAATCAAGTTTCTTGAGAAGTTTGTTGATTTTGGCTCTATAATGAACACTGCAGGGGCAAATGTTATCGGATAAAAATGACATTGCAGGGGCGAATGTTATAATCTAAAAATGAATGCTTTATTTGTTATAAGATAAAAACGAATGCTCTGTTAAGGTAGCAATTTTGGAGAAAAAGATTCAAATCTTCCCGTGGGTTCTTGGAATTAGGGTGCTACCCGCCCAGAATGCGGAGGCGAGGTGCGGGGCGGATTTCAATCTGCCCAGCCTCATTCTATTTAAAAAAAAATACTATATTTTATTTGATTTAAAAATTATTTCTAAGTGTAAAAGTAATTAAAAATACATTTAGACCCAAATTATAAATTTAAATTTTGTAAATATAACTATAATTTAAAAATTATGTAATTTTTAAATTTGCTAGTGTATATTTTGTGTAAATTATAGTGTATTAATTTTTAAACTATGTAATTTTTAAATTTGCCAATGCATATTTTGTGAACAAGTCTAACAAATTGTAATATATATTTATATATACATAATTTGTAAAATGTAAATATATATTTATGTTTATATATGTATATAATATATATATATAAGTAAGCGGGGCCGGGGCGGGGGAAATGCGGGGTGGGGTTGGGCCCTCCCCGCCACCTGCCCCCACTAGGGGCCCTAGATGCGGGGCAGGGGGCCCCGCCCCCACATGGGCGGAGCAGGGTTGCCCGCCCTGCCATGTAGGGGCAGAGTAGAAGCGAGGGCGGAGCCTCGCTGCCCACCCCAACTTGGAATGCACTAATGTAGTATTAAAAATTGACTAATTTAGGACTACTGCCTGCAACACCCCGCTCTCCAATAAAGATAATTTTAAAATTTTTTGAAAAATCAGTGTTCTACTAAACTTGACTAAAATCTTTTCTTTTAATGACGTGTCAGTAAAAAAATTCCATAAATGAAACAAACTTGTTTAAAAAAATAATAAAATCTTATGTACTTATCAAAATAATTTATTTAAACCTTAAATCATAAACTTAACATGACCTAAAGGCCTCTTCCTCACCTCCCTTGGTCAAGTCCTGTCCTGTAGTCTCATCCTCATAAATGGTATTGCCTAGGGTAGTTTAAAAACATAAAAATATATAAAAATAAGTCGAATACCCAATAAATAACACATCATATAGTAAACATAATAAACATAAGGTTTCTTGAAAAATGTGCATACTCATAAATACGTATGTAAATAATATAACATGAACTTATCTTTCACTTATCATAGGTCGATATTCACTGTTGACCCTCATAAGTTGGGATTAACGAATCTAAGAAGATTTTATTTCCACCCGTGGCTGCGGGTTATGAAATCCATACATAAGAAGACATACTTGGTGCACTACCAGTATGTACGATCTGGCAATGCAATATACCCATAACATAGGTACCGTCTTCATATCATAACATAGGCCGTTACATGTCTTATCATTGATACTTTATCATATTCATACTTGCATACTTGTCATATCATATCATAAATTTCAAATGAATTCGCATTCTGTTATATATTTTCGTGATACATGTTTCCTCACATAAAATCATGATTTTTCATAAATATTTTAATGCATAAATCTTCACATAAAATCATGATTTCACATAAATATTTTAATGCATAACTCTCACATACAATTATGTATTTTCATAAATCTTTTGATGCATAACTAATTTCATAAAATCATTAATTTTCATAAATAATTTAATGCATAATTCTTCACGAAAAACCATAGATTCTCATCATTTTATCATTACTTGGGTACGTAAAAAAATGGCTTCCAATGAAGGGTGTACATGCCGTTTATTGTGCATACGTGAAAGTGTATGATCATGCTACTTACCTTGTAGCGCTAATTCAGTATTTTTGACATGTAATCGATCACCTATAAAAGAAGCACGTAATTTGCATAAATTTCTAATGAAACATGTGATTTTATTTAAAACCTAAACTACTAAAATAATCTATATTTCCTAAACCTAAATTCTTCCTAACACTAAAATATTCTCACCCGTACGTTAGTCTTAGACAGGTATGGGTATTTTTGTAATTTAACCCAAACACTTAATATTTTATGCTACAGGGTTCATGCATTCAGAGGAAATAGGCTTACACGTACAAGAGACAATGGTTGTGAGCTTTGACCGTGACCTTCAGTCTTGGTGGTGATTCACGACGGAGCTGGGTGGTTCTTCGATGGCTCAAGACTGGAGAAATAGAGAGAAACCGAAAGCTTGAGAGAGAGAGAGAGGCTGAGTGATGAGAGAAAGAGAGTGAGAGAGTGGTGAGAGAGATTGGGGAGGAGACTGTGGGCACAGCGTGAGCTTACCGAGCGAGAGCGGCGGCTTGGGGTGGCTTGAGGTGCCAGGCGGCACTCTCTATGCAATGTGGTGACGACGTGGAGGGAGTTGGTAATCGTGGGGTGGCTAGGCTGTGGCTCACAGTAGGATGAAAAATCCTCTATTTTTGGTGGTGCAAAACAGAGTACTCCATAGTGCAATTTCGGTGGCTGGGCATGGGGGTGGTCTAAGTGAAGAGCTACGACGTGGTTAGCTTGGCTTTGGCAAGGTGGTGCAGTGGGTTCTCAGTGGCGTGCAGTGGTTCTGTGCATGGAGGCTGGTGGCTTGAGGGGAATTGTTGTGACTTACAAAAATAAGGAAACCCGAGAGGTAATTATGAGAGGGGTGGTTTGTGGTGGAGCTACAGGTAATGGGGCAGATTGGTGGTGGTTCCTCCTTGTCTTGGATTGGACTAAAATAGAGGCCTCCTTAGTGGAGGACTTGCAGCTTGGGTGTGCGGGTTTGAGGGGAGGAGTCGGCGTGATAGTCTGGGAACATGAGGGGCTGGTTGCAGCAACCAAATCCTTGGGCATCTTCTTTTGTGCGTAATGAGTCAGAAAGCCCTAGTTATAAAAAAAAAAGAAAAAAAAAAGGACATACGTGCATGGGAGTGGAACTAGATTCATGTATGGTTGAAATTTATAGAAGGAAATCTGGTAACTAGGAATTTTGATATGAAAGGGAAAGCAGAATGGTAATAGTGTTTGGAGTAACACTAACGAGCTTGGAGTTAAAAAAAATAATAGAGCGTTAACTCTAGTTTAAAATAAATATAACTTATTCGATAAACTATTTTATGGGCTTTAACTCATTTATTGAGCCTAATAAAATTATCCATAGTTTATATCTAAAAATGTAGGATCAGGTCGTTACAAACTTCCATCCTTATAAAAATTCCGTCCTCGGAATTTGCTAGACCTCAACAACCAACGTACTTATTCTCCATATTATTTCTTTTCCTTTATTCTAAATCCTTGATTAATTGGTCAAACTTATTTTTTTCAGGCTTTTAGTCCTTTGAGATTTATTCTTAAACCTCGCTTATTCTCCTAAAATTGTAACACTCGATAATGAATTCGATTATAAGCCTAATAATAATAATTTCACTAGACGATTATCTTAACTCCACATAAATATAATTAAATTCTCCACATAGAATAATAAAACTCTCAACATGCAATAGTAACCTCAAATAAATCATAACCTAAGATTCTCCAAACTTCGGGTCCTAAATCTTACAACTTGTACTTGATAATAGAATCGCGATACCTATAAAACATAAGAATACCACCAATCATTATGGAATACCATACACCATACATAAATCTATGTCATAACTTCAAAAATCCTCTAAATTCATTCCTAATTTCCTCAAATAAAACTCTACAAAATATAAGACTATTCCATCATAAACAAGATGCATCATCAATCTTAAAACCAAAGGTTCTTGACCTCATATTTAGAAGCTTCCTTACCTTATATGCTAAAACCCTCCTCCGTTTAACCCAACACCAAACGGAAACCAGCGATATGCAAGAAGCCGAGCATCCTCCGTTTTAGCCCCACAAAATAGAGCACCCAAACTAGCCACCTCCTCCACACCGCTACCGCACAACTGCATCAAGAACCACCAAGACGAAGCCTACCCGTGACCCAGCCACCGACGAACAACCCAGAGTCCATCGTAAGCCACAGATAACCCTCACATCCAAGCTCTGATCTTCCTCTATAAGTGATCTCTCTCGCTCTCTCTGATAAAACGCAGTACATCCCCTCCCTTGATCAACCTATTAAGTCTTGTGGCTTTAATATATAGGTTGGAGTAATTACATACTTATGTAGTGTACTGTATACGTAATATAGACTTATTATAAATGGACGGGTAGATTTATGTGTTGCGCTTAATGGGTTATATATATATGTACGTATATGTATATATGGTTTTAAGAGAGTTACGTATGAAAGGTTAGACTATTTTAGAAAAATTGGCGAAACTTCAGGAAATTTAAGTTGGACATATAAACTCTAGATATACAGAATTGATGTCAATATTATGGAGTCAATGTGATTTTAGGGTTATGAAGGACCAAGGTTTATGGGAATATAGATTAAGTTTTAATTACGAGGTACATGTTTAAGTAGAAATTGACGTAAGCTACATGCCTATCTTATAGGAAATCAGTCGCACCCCAGAAATATTGGATTAGCGCCACTAGGTAAATAACATGATCATATTCTTACACGTATATATGGTAAACGACATGTAAAATTACCCAAATACTCCTGTAACGCAGCGAAAAATATCTACCAATTCACTCAAAAAATTGGTTAGTCATCAAGCATTCAATTAATTTATTAATTAAGCAATAACATAAAATAAATAAATTGCATAATACCAAGATTGATATCAAAGGGAAACTCTTTAAAGAATTATTTAAAGGTAAAACCATATGCGACAGCCAAACCCAGAAAATTCAATTTTATTATTTGAAAATCAAATTAGAAATAAATCTCAATTACAAAACTTTTGTCAATTGATACTCTTACTTGACTAGATAAATGACTCATTTGTCTTCTACAACAATAGCAGCCAGAACATCTGACGATCTTCAAACATTGACTTTTCTCCTGGAACTCCAGTGGCTGAAACTTGACCAATCAATTCTCCAACATGGAGCACAATCACACTATTTGAGAGAAACAATATGAAAATTCTCTAAGAAATTTTCTCACCAAAATATGCACTAAAAAATGCTCTAGAAAATATCTAGATCTGAAACTTTACAGATCCTAATCAGTAGGATCCTTTAAATAAATAATCTGAAAGTAGTTTTAGTTTCAATAGAACTCTGCTAACGGTCGCGAAGTCGTCTCCTGACGGAATGCTGACATTTTGCGATAACTCTTTAGTGCAGTAACAGATTTCAGATCAACCTCTTCTCTAGATAAGTATAGATTCATTGGGACTCGATTTTTCCACTTATGACTTATCTAAACAATCTCTAATACCTTTTAGATAAACTTTTAATATTATTATAGTTAAAGTTAATAAATAATTTACATTCATCCAAAATTACCAACTTAATGATAAGATAAACTCTATTATTTTAGTCATCTAATCCTATACAAACTTATCAACTTAGTTATCTGGTCCTAACAAAACTTTTACATCTACAACATGTCTTTTATAAAAATATTATGCATGTACGCCCTCCATTGAAAGCCATTTTTACGTACCCAAGTCATGATAAAATTATGGAAATACATTATTTTATGTGAAGGTTTATGCATTAAATTATGTAAGAAAATTCAAGATTTTATGAAATGAGTTATATATGCATCAATTATGAAAAACATGATTGTATATGAGAGTTATGCATTAAAATAAATATTTATAAAAAACCATGCATGATTTTATGTGAAGATTTATGCATCAAAATATTTATGAAAAATCATGATTTTATGTGAAGAAACATGCATCACTGAAATTTATGAAAGAATGCGATTTCATTTTAAATCTATGATATAATATGACAAGTATGCATGCGATTTCTTTTGAAATCTATGATATGACAAGTATGCAAGTGTGATTATGATGAAGTATGAATGATAAGATATGTAACGGCTTATGTTATGATGTGAAGATGGTACCTACCTTATGGGCATATTACATTGCCAGGCGTACATGTTGGTAGTGCAACCGGTATGTCTTTCTTATGTATGGATTCCACAACCTGCGGCCACGGGCGGAATCGGAATCCACTTAGATTTGCTAACACTAACTCACGAGGGTCAACAGTGGGTATCGGCTTATAATAAGTGAAAGATAAGTTCATGTTCATGTTATTTACATAAGTATTTATGAGTATGCACGTTTTTCAAGAAATCTTATGTTTATTATGTTTACTGTACGATGTGTTGCTTATCAAGTATTAAACTCATTTTTGTATATTTTTATATTTTTTTTAAACCATCACAGGTGATAACATTTATAAGGATGAGACTGCAGGACAAAACTTGACCTAGGGAGGCAAGGCAAAGGCCTAGATAGTTTTTGTCATCAGTTTATGATTTAATATTTAAATAAATTATTTTGATAAAACATGAGATTTTAGTATTTTTTTTAAATAAGTGTTTCTGTAGACTTTATGTTGGATTTTAAGTATTTAATAAAATTTGTTTTATTTATGAAGTCTTTTGCAACTGGCGCGTCATTAAAATAAAAGTTTTAAATTCAGGTTTAGTAGCACACTAGCTCCCCAAAAATTCTAAAAATGTCCTTACTAGGGAGCGGGGTGTTACAGGTGTGCTACTAAACTTGACTAAAACATTTTCTTTTAATGGCGCGTCAGATGCGTAAGATTCCATAAATAAAACAAATTAAATACTTAAAATATAAAATAGAGTCTGTGGAAGTGCTTGTTTAAAAAATACTAAAATCTCGTGTGCTTATCAAAATAATTTATTTAAACCTTAAATCATAAACTGAACATGACCTAAACTATCTAGGCCTCTACCTTGCCTCCTTGTGTCAAGTTCTGTCCTGCAGTCTCATCCTCATAAATGTCATCACCTGGGGTAGTTTAAAAACATAAAAATATATAAAAATGAGTCGAATACTCAATAAGCAACACATCATACAGTAAACATAATAAAAATAAGGTTTCTTGAAAAACGTACATACTCATAAACACATACGTAAATAACATGAACTTATCTTTCACTTATCATAGGCCGGTACCCACTGTTGACCCCCGTAGTTGTGGGTTGTGGAATCTATACATAAAGAAGACATGTTGGGTGCACTATCAGCATGTGCGTCCTGACAATGCAATATGCCCATAACATAGGTACCGTCTTCATATCATAACATAGGTCGTTACATATCTTATCATTCATACTTCATCATAATCATACTTGCATACTTGTCATATCGTAGATTTCAAAAGAAATCGCATGCACACTTGTCATATCGTATGGTAGATTTAAAATGAAATCGCATTCTTTCATACATTTCCATGATACATGTTTCCTCATATAAAATCATAATTTTTCATAAATATTTTGATGCATAAATCTTCATATAAAATCATGCATGACTTTTCATAAATATTTTAATGCATAAGTCTCACATACAATCATGTATTTTCATAAATATTTTGATGCATAACTAATTTCATAAAATTATGAATTTTCATAAATAATTTAATGCATAATTCTTCACGAAAAATCATGGATTCTCATAATTTTATAATGACTTGGGTACGTAAAAAGGGGGCTTCCAATGGAGGGCGTACATGCATAATATTTTTATAAAAGACTTGTTGTTTACTGTACATACGTGTAAGGGTATGATCATGCTACTTACCTCGTAGCGCTAATCCACTATGTTCGGCATGTATTTGGTCGCCTATAAAATAAGCACATAATTTACATAAATTTATAATTAAACATGTAAGTTTACTTAAAACCTAAACTACTAAAATAATCTATATTTCCTAAACCTAAATTATTCATAATACTAAAATATTCTCACCCATTAGCCTGAGACAGGTATGGGTATTTTTGTGATTTAACCCACAAACTTGATATTTCATGCTACACGGTTCATGCATTCAGAGGAAATAGGCTTACACGTACGAGAGACAATGGTTGTGACCTTCAGGCTTGGTGGTGCTTCACGGTGGAGTTAGGTGGTTCGTTGGTGGCTCAAGACTGGAGAGATAGAGAGAAACTGAAAGCTTGAGAGAGAGAGTCCAAGTGATGAGAGAAAGAGAGTCCAAGAGTGGTGAGAGAGATCAGAGAGGAGACCGTGGGCACGATGTGAGCTTATCGAGCTAGAGCAGCGGCTTGAGGTGGCCTAAGGTGCCGGGCAGCACTCTCTGTGTAGTGTGGTGACGACATGGAGGGAGTTGGTGTTGTGTGGGGTGGCTGGGCTATGGCTCACGGTGGAAAGAAAAATCCTTTGTTTTCGGTGGTGCAAAACAAAGTAATCCGCAGTGCAATTTCAGTGGCTGGGCATGGTGGTGGTCTAAGTGAGGAGCTGCAATGTGGTTGGCTTGGCTTCGGCAAGGTGGTGCAGTGGGATCTCGATGGCATGCAGTGGTTCTGTGCGTGGAGGTTGGCAGCTTGAAGGGAGCTGGTTTGACTTACAAAAATGAGGAAGCCCAAGAGGTAATTATGAGAGGGGTGGTTTGTGGTGGTGCTACTGGTAATGGGGTAGAGTGGTTGTGGTTCACGCTGGAATATTGGCTTGGATTGGACTAAAACAGAGGCTTCCACAGTGGAGGACTTGCGGCTTGGGTGTGCGGGTTTGAGGGGAGGAGGCGGTGTGATAGTCTGGGAACGCGAGGGGCTAGCTACAACAACCAAATCCTTGGGCAGCTTCTTTTGTGCGTAAAGAGTCTCTATATATAGATCAACGGAAAGCCCTAGTGATTAAAATAATAATAAAAAAAAAAAGACGTACGTGCATGGGAGTGGAACTAGATTTGTGTACGGTTGAAATTTATAGAAGGAAATCCGGTAGCTAGGAGTTTTAATATGAAAAGGATAGCAGAATGGTAATAGTGTTTGGAGTAACATTCACGAGCTTGGAGTTAAAAAAAAAATTAATGAAACCTTAACTTTAGTTTAAAATAAATATAACTTATCTGATAAACTCTTTTATAGGCTTTAACTCATTTATTGAACCTAATAAAATTATCCATAATTTATCACTAAAAATATAGGATCGAGTCGTTACACTGCCACACTGATGGAAGGGAAATAATTTCAAAAATAGTAGTGGGGTCAATGGTTTATGCACCAACAGTTTTGAGAGTCAATATATTTACTTATCAAAACAATAGTTGTAGAGTTGATGGTTTCTTGAGCCATTTGTCTCATTTGGTCAACTCACGAGCTCTCCTTCTCATTAGAAAAGAAAAAAGAAACGAGACAAATGCCCATGAAGGAACTGCTAACAATGACTGTAATTAAAAATATGCACTTAATAGTATAATGGGTTGATGGTTAAAATCCTTGATATTGAATTTCACCTCAATGTCCATATTACTAGATAATATGATTTTGCATCCAATATTTTACACCAATGTTCAAATTATATGATATTGAATTTCACTTTAATGTCCAGATTACTTGATAATATTACACTAGGGAAATAATATGTTTATTGGTAGCTATCTTTGGGGAGTAAACCTCGAAGACATGACATCCACGAGAACCACACATTGGTAATACTAGAGAACTGAGAGTAATAGTTCCTTACCTGGTTGGTGGCGGTGTCATCGATTGATTATGGTCTCATGTTGGGTGGTGCGGCAGTAGAGCTATGCTCTGGGGAGGACGAGAATTGGTCGCAAAGGGATGAGCAGGTCGACAAAGCTACTTGTAGAGAGATGAAGAGGAGAACCAATGGACGTTGCTGAAAAGGGAACTTGAATGGCGGAGGGAAATTCAAGTGGCACGATTTGATTGGAACTCGGAATAGCAGAGGTATTGTCCAATAATGCCCTAGCAGAGGCTTGTTGGTCATTGAACATAAGCTTACGAGGACAAAGAACATGTAAGAGGAGGAGTACGAGGACTACATTTCAAGACTGTATGTAGCATGGTATCAGTTCTCCTTTCATAGTCCCTATACTTAGTCCCCATGTACTCCACTATTTGTCTCTTGTCCATGTTAGCATAGGTCGAATGACCAAAAAGCCCTACTCTCACAATTACCAAAATCTACTACTTTCACAAAAGATTTATTAGACATTATATGTTTGATAATTAGTCACTGGTTATATGTGCTTAGTATTAAACTTCGCTGAATGTTTAATGACCACCTGAATGTGGATCCTAATCATAACTTTCAAGATTTTAAAGACCTAATGCAACACAGACTATGAGTGTATTAATAGATTTGATGTCTCAATTAAAGAAGTATAAAGAAGTGTTATATGAAACATAGACTATGATTGTCTTTACTACATACCAATGGTTCATGATACATCATTATTGATATTGAATTAGCTGAAAGCTTGTAGCTTGTAAATGTAGTCAAATTAATTTCTGATCTTGCATTAGCTTAAAGTTTACATGGAGGTAGGTCCATTTTTTGTGAACAAGTCGATGGAGAAAGGGGAAGAAAACACAAGGTCCACCAACAGTGCTACAAGGCCTCCAACACTATTGCATTCACTAAGGTATTCTTGTCCTATCCGAAAGCCATATTATTGGTGTGATTTATAATTTTGTGATAAATCATTATTTGATATTATTTCAAGAAATATCAAGATTGGTCAGTGTATAGCTATATGCATGGTTACCATGAGACTATGCCACCTACATTTTTTCTATTGTTTGCACCACGTCCAAATGCCAACCCTTATCCATGGAGAAACAAGGTGATAAATTTTGTTTCGAAAGTATTTATGTTTCAAGAGATGTGTCGAGGTTACATTTATGATTTTTTATTGTAAATTGCATAAACCGACGGGGGTACTGTTTGGACCAACGATTTCCTATCCTTTTGGACAGCCAATTCCCTATCCAAGATCTTCAAGTAATCCTAAGGAGATGACAGAACCCACCTCATCTACTAGCTAATCGTTGTTTTCTTCTGAAAGCAATACTTATCAGGATACCTTAACGTGGGAGATGAATTAATTGAACAATAAGTATACCATAAATATTTGCAATCATGTACATATTAAACCAGCATAATATATATTCAAGTTTGATTTATACTTTTCATTCCCTGATATTCTTCTTTATGGTATAATGCAAGAGGCTGATGAGGTATTACTCAGAGAAAAATATATAGAGACGTGCACTACAACTGATTTAGTTGTGCATTCAGGGAATACTAATGTGGATAATTCCCTACTTGTGGAAGTACTATTGATCATCCATGGGAATGATAATGATGGTGTTATAGAGTCAAGGCAAGGGATGTCATTTAAAACTAAGCATAAGCTCTTTGACATCTAAAAGCAATATGGGAAACTGACTAGGTTTGGGGTAATGACCAAAATAAGTAAAATGGAAGATTATGAGAGTATTAAATAAGTAAAACTTAGCTACGCTCATGCTGGTAAGGCAAGGAACCGTGCTTCAAATATTTATAAACCATGCCCGACAAATAAAACGAATTGTAAGGTGAAAATTAATGCAATTTTGGTTGATGGGGTATTGCGTATAACTATTGTTGCGAATGTACACAATTATGGACTAAGTCCATGAAAGGCAAGGTTCTTTAGATGTAATCAAGCTATTGATGATTTCATAAAGAGACATCTAGACATCAACGACAAGGTAGGCATAAGTATGTCTAAAATTTTCAACTCATTGGTTGTTGAGGCAGTTGGATTCGATAATCTTCCATTTGTTGATAAAGATGCGCTAAATTATATTAACAAAGCCTGACACCTTGGGCTTGTCGAGGTAGGTGGATTCGATAATCTTCCATTTGCTAAGAAATATGCGTGGAATTATATTGACAAAGCCTAATACCTTGGACTTGGTAAAAGAGATGCGAATGCACTTCATCATAATTTTGAAATAATGCAGTATAAGAATGATGGGTTCTATTCTTTGATGGATTTGGATGATGATGGAATGGTAAAGAATTTTGTTCAGGCCAATGCACATTTTGGATATGTTGTGACGGTTAATACAACATACCTAACAAATATATATGGCATGCCATTCGCCCTTTTTGTAGGTGTTAACCACCATGGACAATCAATACTTTTTGGAGCAAGTTTGATTTCAAGCGAAAATATTGATACATTTGTTTGGTTCTTTGAGACTTAGTTGAAATGCATAGATGGGAGAGCTCTAAAAGCCATCATCACTAATTAGGACAAGGCCATGAAAAATGTGATAACAATAGTTTTCCCGAGTACCCAACACAGATTTTGTTTATAGCATATTATGGAAAAACTATCAGAGAAGTTGGGTTCCCATTCTAAATACAACTATGGCATGAAAAGTGTATTGCACAAATGTGTTTATGACTGTTAGACTTCTGATGAGTTTGAGAAGTGTTGGGAGGTTTCTTGATACGTACAATTTACAAGAGCATGTATGGCTTCAAAGTCTGTACAGTGAGCAAATATATTGGGTTCTTGTATATTTGAAAGATACATCCTAGATTGGGAGGAGCATAATTCAGAGAAGTGAGAGCATGAATGTATTTTTTTATGGTTTTGTACATTCGGAGACCTCGTTAAAAGAGTTCATTGATCAATTTGACAATACACTAAAGACGAAAGTAGATAATGAGATGGGAACGAACTTTCACTCATTCACCCATTTAGCTATGGAGAAGAAATTTCAGGAAGTGTATACTACTTCTACATTTAAGGAAGTACAGTCCGAAATGATGGGGATTATCTATTCTCATTGTATTCTCATCAAAATGGAAGATGCGATTTCAACATATCAAGTTAATGACTAGTTGCAACTCGAATAGTGCATCAAATGAGTTACATATCAGGCATACTTTAATGAAGATGAGTGTGAGGCGAAGTGCATGTGCAGACTATTTGAGATTAGAGGAATTTTATGTAGGCACATTATTGTTATCTTCTCAACAAGGGATGTCCGATCGTTACCTTCAAAGTACATTATGGACACGTGGACGAAGGACATTAAATATATATATATATATATATATATATATATGCTCTCATTCGAAGTAATTGTGCTGATTTAAGTGGTAAACTAGTTACGAAGTTGCCACAAATGCAGTAGAAAGTGAAGATAATTCCCTGGATATGGCACAAAAGTTACAAGCAGTGAACTTGGATTACACTAAAACAAAGCCCCAACCCACATTTGCAATACCTAGTAATGAGGGCATTGATATTGAAACTGGAAGTTCTAAAAAAGTGTTGAGTCATTATGTTTTTAAAGGCAAAGGGAGGCCCCAATCGAAGATGAGAGTACCTACAATAAAGAAGGTTGCGAAGAGGAAAAGTAAACAGGTCGAACCCGGTGGAAAGAGAGAGAGAAAAAGTATTCAATTTGTTTATCATACAATTTATTCAAAGTATTTACTAAATATATTTAATTTGTTTATGTATTAAAATGTAGGCAATCAAACTCCTAGAGGATGTATTGAACATGAGTGGCGTTGCAGTCACAATAGATGAGGTATTACTACCTAACACAACTAAGGGGTTGTTTAGGAATATGTTTTATCTCATCTTATTTTCTTTTCAAATAATTTCAAATCTTCAATTTTTTCACCTAATTATTACCTAATAATTAAATCTTTTTTTTATAAGTAAACCTAATCATTAAATCTTTTCCAAACTTCCAAACAAAATACAAAAAAAAAAAAAAAATAGTTTCTCAAATTTCAAAATAAAAATTATATTATAAAATTATATTATAAGAATATTTTAACTTTATAATATTTTTATTAAACTTTTTCTCTTTCCTTTCCCAAAACTCTATAAAACATCTTAACTCAAATCATTTCACTACTATTCATAGAATTCTTATCTCATCTCAATCCCCAAGCATTCCCTAAGTGTTATTACATAGGTATGCTACAATTTTTTGAATTTTTCTTTCCTTAATAATGTCCATTTTTACTCATGACTTTCTTTTACAGATTTTTTTCAAACTAGTTGCAGGTGGATTTTCAACATCATGGCACTGATAAGGATAATTGATGATGTAGTTTTACATTATGGTCGTGGTATGTACTGTCGTATATGGGAATTTTGTAACTTGTCATTATTTGAAACTTGTACTCAATGTATTACTTGAAATACGTACTTGATCTTTCATGTTGTAACTTGAAACAGTCTGGGTCTGGGGCATGCTGTAACTCGGTGTATTTTGTAACTTCTCAAAATTGAAACATTTCTTGATGTATTACTTGAAACATGTATTGGGAGTGTAGTGAATTTTGAAACCTGTATTGTGTAAGGTGATTTTTCTTGTACTCAATGTTACGATGGTGCATGCTAGATCAGTCTCCACCATTATACTACATGGTTCAAATGATGTTTCCTTCTAACATACAAATCTGAGTACTGAGACAATAGGATTTGCATCTAACATTAACCAATTTGATTAACATCTAACATCTAGCAATCTCATAGTTAAAAGCCAAACAAGATATTTGTCTTCAAACAGAAAGAAAATATTCCATTAAACTCAGAAATATGTCTAGTACACATAATTACACTGCATGTTATAACATAAACATTACAGGTCAACACTCTGGTACAGAGTTAGGCTACATTGAAAACACTAATAGACTTAACAAAGTTTATAAACCTATTAAGAACATGCAAAGAAGTCCCTAAGACAATCTTAATCTTCTATTGATCTTGATCCTAGCAAACAACATGAGATTAGAATTGTTAGTCCCCAATATACATAGAGTAGCATGCATGCATGGCCAATATCTTTAACTTGACTTCGAAGCTCCTCCTCTCTTTTTTGGGTTTCTTCCCTTGCATGCTGGAGTTCTTCCTCTCTCTTTTGGATGACCAATTCTCTTTTCTTGGCAACGTTTCTTTCATTTCGTTCTTCAATATCTATCCATAAAAAGTAGTTGCAGTATAGCCTTCCCTGCAGTAAACAACTTGTGAAAATCATTGTAGCAAACAGCAAAACACATGTATCGACAACAATATATGAAATTAAAAGTGATGACCACTTATTGTACTTTAGACAAGAAAAAAAATGTCTTCTTGAATTTCTTGGGGTATTCACGAATTTGAGAGGTGATCTCACCTCTCAAATTCGCGAATGCGATGAAGACATTGTAAATCGATGGATTTCTTCCATTCAAAGAAGCAATGGTAAGAATAAAAAAATGACTACAATAAAAGCTGGGTTATCCCTTCTCCCACACTACAGTTGCAAGCAATAATAAACGGTTTAGAGGCTTATGAAGAACTATGGCTCCTCAAAATCCTACACAGAACACAAATGAATTTTGGTATTCAAAAATGCCTTCACAAGGATTCAAACGAACAAAAAAAAAAAAAAAAAGAATTTCACAATTCCTATTATTAATCTAATGAATACACAAATGCCAACCAACTTCTTGTATGCATGCAAAGTGGCTAAAACCAGATCATGGTATAAAACTATAGCGAACCAGGGTGCATCAAATGGTGCTAGACAGAAATATAACAGTAAAAACAAACAATCATGTAAAACTGACGTCTCCTTGAGATCATGCAATTTGTGATCAACCTGCAAGGGAATCAACAAATGACAATTGCCCATATAAGAGAAGGTTGAAACAATTACATGGGCATCAAGAATTTAATCATGAAATCACAATTTATTAGACATACTTTCACATTGTTATCAATAACTCGTGTGTCCTGCATGATCCCATGGCATGGTATTTAAACTATGCTTTGGGTGCCCATTGCCAATTAAACTCAATTGGGGGGGGCACACATGGTCCTATACAAACAAAAATCGATGCAGAACACAATAAATCAAACAAAGACAACACACGAGAAGTATACAATTGTCCCACCCACAATCATAGAGCATCAATCTTCCAAAATCTCTAATAATAAAAATAATTAAAAGAAAAATTCAAAAAATATCAATTAATGGTGGGGAGATGCACAACCTGTCACAGGTTTGATTGCAGTGTAAATACCGTTGGCACGAGGGGGACGTCCGGGACAAGAAGGGGACGGTGCACGATGGGGGTGGAAGGGACCTCTGTAAACATGGGACAAAGGACCTTTGCAGCTCAGGAATCATACGATGCATGGAGGGGAAGAAGGAGGTTAAGGATCAGGAGGATGGGGATGAATCTCGATTAGGGCATAAGTGTTTCAAACGCATCATTTCATATTGTATTTGCAGGCAACATTTGAAGTTGCAGCCTTATGTTTCCACGTTCTCTGTGCATAATAGATGTTTGGGCTTTGGGATGTGAATTTATTATTTCAATTTCTTCAAGATATTTTCATAAGGATCGCTTTTTAAGAAATTTATAGTTTAACTTAACCAAGAGCTCTCCCATTCTGTTTCTCAAAATGTTGCATTTCCTCAAAACTTCATGTTCTCTTCGGACTTATGTTTTTCCATTTTAATTTGGTAATGTATAGAACGTTAAGTTGCGCCCGCATCTTATAAAAATAACATCACTTTATATAAATACTATCATTTTAAAATATACTTATTGACGGGTAAAAATCTGGTTTCAAGAGAACATATATATAGAAAGGTAGACAATGACATTGCAATACTAAGGAAAGTAAGACAGGACAGTTCCTGGAGTGGAACACAAAGCAAATTTCAAAAAATAAAGCTATAAGCTTGTATCATACACAGATCATATATAGGAACTCGATCTACGTTACCGCTGGACGTACCGCTAATTTATTTTTTTTCAACAATTTTTAATATCCTTAATCATTAAGAAAAAAATAAGAAAATACACAATTTCATTAATAGTCACTTCTTTAACTATTAAGAAAAAAAATTAAAAAATTAAAATAATTGAGCGGTAACTTTGTGGGGCTCCACTAGTATTTTCCATTCCTCTTGAGAAAGAAAGATAAATAATAAAATCGCACTACTAGTCATTTGCGAAAAGGGAAAAGAAATAAGAAAACAAAATTGAAAAGCATGGTTTACATTTTCCTTTTCTTCTTTCAACGCCTTGATTGGGTATTATTCAAGTTTTTGGAACCAACGAGACCAATATAGAGGCTACCTTGATAGCATCGGCACTGCATCCCATCCCTCCGCAAATAATGCAAATTCTTAATCATGATTTCTTCCCCTGTATATCTTTTCCCATGTTTTCAACGTCCTCCCTTTCTGCAGCACTAGTCGAAGCTGTATCGGGCTGCCTGCTTAGCCCCGTTTTCCAGCTCCCATCTACATTTCCTTGGTTGCTACTTGCAGAACCAGCCTCCTCATCAAAATGCTTGCTTCTCTCATTATCTTCATCGGCAACGACAGCACGTCTTTGATCCCCCTTTTCACCCCTGCATTAACCATCAGAACATTGGGCATAGATCTATATAATTCTGCTATAGCAAACAAAGAGAAAACTATCAACGTGCCAGAAATTAGTCACTTTCAAGATTATGGTTTGTTTGTTATAGGGAATATTGAACTTGCTCAAAATGGACTTATACAAGGATTACTTATACTGAATTAGTATGCTCGGAAAACAATGAATGATTCAGCTATTGCATCGGCAAATCGAACCCAGCAGAATATGTTGATATTAGAGTGTCTTTGCAACTCAAAGACCAATAAAGTTAAGATGAGCAGAGCGCAGCCGAGCTATTGGATTGTCACAGCCTTGGCTGCTTAACAGGATATGGGTCATCTACATCATACCATCAAGATCAATTAGCTCTGTGGCAGTTAACATCACAGACGTTACCTGATCTCAAGCATGTTTCCAAGCCTACACGGTCCTAAATATTCAATCAAACTTTTTAATGAGTTGAAACCTATTAATATTAATCAGTTCCCTCAATTTTAAGTATCGAGGTTCAGGATGTTGTTTTCAAGCCCTACCTACGGACAACAATGAGAAAATATTGAAAAGAGGATGCAAAATTACATACCCTGAATAAATAACAAGCCCAACGGTAACAGCAGCAAAGGCCACAAAGTACATCCAGTCAACCTGTCAAGGATCGGTGGTTTTAGATGGCAATTACAGATTTTAAAAAATATAGCTTACATATGATTGTCCATTCTACAATAAGATTGAATATATCAAGTCAGTAACAAACCTTCTCATTGTAAGCAAAGACGCGAATCAAGACAGACCACATGTCAGAGGTCAACAAAGACAAGTTCAGCATTGTGGAGCCATTACTCTGCAAGGGAAAAACAAACTTTGTATAGACGAAGTTCTTCAGACAAAATATATCTCAAGATGTTCGACATTGCATTTTTCTATGCAATTCTTGAACCTAAAAATTAAAATCCCTCTTATTTTACTTTTGGTATGCAATTTGAACCTCAGATATTCATCGACTCCCGAACCCTCTTTCAGAAATTTACTTCTCTAATGATATGAAGCATTCATCTAAAATGAAAGTTCACCTTTTATAATGCATGGGAGAAAGATAAGATGTAACCACACCAAGAGAAGGAAATTTGTAGTGTCCACTATGAGCTTAAAATCATCAAGAAAAAAAATTAGAATAAGCATATCCACAATCAAAGCTATAACTGATAAACAGCTCAAAACATACTCCATTGGTAAGGGCAACAAGAGAAACTTGTGCGGCTTATCAATCACTATCCTTTTGGCTTCAATCTTTCATTCTCAATCCCATTGTAAGGCTATATAAAACACATTTAGGAGGAACAAGTACACAATCAAACGTATAAGCTTGGATACTTCAAGTCATACCTTAAGCAAGATTGGTACTAATGAGTAAAAGAGAAACATTGCCACTGCAAATCCAATAAAAGGAAGTGCCTGACACCATAAAATGAACAAAACAATGTCAAATTAAATCATGGTAAACAATTATAAGCAAAGCCATTGCTTTATCAAATAACCATTAGGTGAAGGAAAACCTAAATGTTCACATCTATTTCAAATGAAGTTTCTCCCTCCTGATTGAATCTGATATCCTACACATTTACCAGTGCATCCATTCGAGAATATTTTGGCTGGATATTTGATCAGAGTAAGATTCAAAACATTTATAAACTTCCTCAAAATGTGCTTTGCTGAATGTCTTAACCTAAATAACATGCCTTTGGTTTTACATCTTGACTAAATTTTGTGTGTCAAACTGTTGTACATCTGAAACAGCCAAAATTTATGTGGTGAGACAAGAGGAGTGAAAAAGAAAAGAGATTCTCTACTGATAAAAAGATTCTCTACCACACTGAACAAATCACAACTATCAGTGGCTTCATTGAGGGCAACAATTTAATTATTAGAAACCAAAGGGAGGACAGGAAAATTTATGCCCCAACTCTATGGCATAAAGATATATTATCGAGCATCTTTTCCTAACATTTTATGATGAATATGTTTTGTCTGCAACAGCTATCTTGTCACTTAACATAATGTGCTTCATAGTTTTAATTGAAGTCATATATACAAGACAATTAGATGCCTCGCCAAGAGTAATGAATGTTGTGTGGGAGGGTGTCTGTGTGTATGTGAGGGGGCGAGAGAGAGAGAGAGAGAGAGAGAGAGAGAGAGAGAGAGAGAGAGAGAGAGAGTTACTTACTGCCCCAGCTGACCAGTGAATAGATTTGAGCTCATTGCGCTCGAGTATGCTTCTACAGGAATCTTTAAGGCCACAACTTTAAAATGAATCACATATATAAAACAGCAAAACTTGAGACTGTATAGGTTCTTCCCATTACAACATACAAAAGTCATGTGGAGTGGTAAGAATACGCAATATAATTCATTTGATTACACACATGTATGTCCAGAAAATCGATTACCTCAAGAAAAACAAGCAGAAGTAACAAATTACGAAAAATCAAGCATAACAATAAAATATTAGCTCTGAATTAAGGATACATTTGGATAGCACTGATGATGGCACCAAAAAGACCCAGCATTGCCATGAGTTCAACTCTATCAGCATTCTTCACAAGAAATTCCTGCATTGAAAAGAATATCAAGGCTTGACTGTGAGAAATTTTAATTAACCACTACCATTACAACAACAACAAAAAAAGAAAAACAAGAAACTAAAAATAAATTCAAAACCACATTGGACTTCAAGACAAGTAAAGTTGTGTGTGCACCCAATTGTGAGAGCGATGAATAGTAACAGTAGAGCATCAGGCATAATTTACTGCTCTTATGACATTTCATTTCCACTCAAGCAATTTCAAATGAGCAAAAAATACAGAAAATGGGAGGATAATGAATCAGTTCAAGGGGTCCTAGTGTCAAACACATGGAGGGAGAAGAACAAAAACAAAGAGAAGGGGGAAAGCGAATGACTATAAGAATAAAAAAAAACTGTCATGAAAAAGTGAGGACCTAAACACAATATTAACAATAATATAAAGAAAATAGCACACACCAGTGGCACAACCCAGACTTTGTACGAAGCAGGTAATGAGGAGCAAAGAAAGGCAAACCACAAGAAAAGCAAGGGAAAGGAAGGGGGGGTGTGGAGAACAAGGTTATCAGTCTACCATATTGGACAAAGAAAGACAAGGGTTTCCCACAACGATAATTTTCCACCTGATTTCCCATAGTAACTACGAGCATGAAAAAATCAGCATTCCACACCATCATTTTCATAATAAAAAACTACTTTTAAGAATACCTGCAACCAGAAAAAAAGACCTGCAGTATTAGCGTACCTCACTGACATTACTGATAGCATATAGTGTAGCACCAGCAATTACAAGTGCATCCCCTTTACGGGGGTTGCTCCCTCCTATAAGCCATGAAAGTGCACGTGACATCAGAATAACTACTTGATAACAGATATATAAAAATATTAGCCATAGCATACTGTCTATGAAATTAGACTTGAGCATCACCAGATAATAAAATAGAGGACAAAACGAAGAATGAATATTTGACTACAGATGATTATGCTTACCTGCTCGATCACCAGCGTGAACATCTGAGAAAATAACAACTACAAGGCCAGCGACACAAACAAGTACACCAAATATCTTTCGGAATCTATATTTTGTTTTCAAGAAAATCCAGGTCAGAACCATGACTGATGGTATTGACCAACAATCAAGAAGCATGACACTTGTCAGAGATGTGTACTGATAGGCCTTCACCACTGCACTTCAAACAGAGTAGATCAGTTACCGCTATTGCAATCATATAGACAGATACAGCCTATGTTTGGTTCCCTGGTTTCTCAAAAAATTTCCAAAAAAATAAAATTCAGCTTCAATCCAAACATTTATAGAATTTTTTTTTTTTAAAAAAGTCTATTAAACTTTTCATCATTTCATCCAATCATTTTCCTAGATTTCTGTGAAAAGTAAAAAATACAAAAACCAAAACAAAAAGCACCCTAAAAAAGTTATAATTAAATGACAACTCTACCTATCAAACCCCAAATAAAAACATATTTCAATAATTTTTTTTTTTTTTTGTAAATTTCCTGCCTACTTTCACAAATCCAAATTAACAATACATCTCAACAAAATTAAAACCGAATCCACTCTATCAAATATGTTATACTCAATACCTTATTTGAGCCTAATTTTTTAATTTCAAGATGTCATGTACACTGTATTATATGAAAATCTTACTGAAAACTGAGAACATTTACTAGATACATCTTTCATTAAACAAAGTTTACTTCCAAATAAAAAAATAATTTGAATTTTCTTTTCTCCCTGTCAAGTTTTAGTACTTTTAGATACTGTCAGATTTTCACTATTGTAACCATTCTCTCTTGGTTTTTCTCACCAATTATATTGGCTTTCTTCCCCCCTTTAGTTACCGCTGAAACCAACATGTGAGATAGGCAAAAACAAATAAAAAAGAGCAAGAAAGAGGTAACGTTTTCTTCTTCCTTGCACTACTTTTCCTGTTATTTAAAAATTATTTCTTATAAAAAAAATTGTTTACAAATTCTTGAATCATATTATAGGCTCACATATACATTGTTGCCTATTAGTCAATAATTAGACATCTTCTATAACTTGTTAAAAGTGCATTATATTGTGTGTAGTTAGAGAATTTACATCTGCTCAAACCACTTAAAAGTAATTTAATTTACTTTTCAAAGTTAGACATCTTGTATATGTGTTAACATTGTGGAGGGGGGTGGAAAGCAAAGCATGGGTTCCCTGGCTCATTGATGAGGAGAGTGTGTTAGTGGAGGGGATTCACTTCCAGGGGTAGATCTGCAGAAAAACACCGAAGGGAGAAAAAGGGATTTTTTTTTCCTGCTATGAGATCTCTGTTATGTGGTTCTGGGTCAACTATCATACACTTACAGCATAAGTTTGTAAATCACATTACTCAGGTAACTTCTAGAAATATAAAGAAAAATTGAGTTTCAAGGAAAATTGGGTCCACTAGCAAATTTATAATACAAGCCAGGAGGAAGATAGGGAGCTTTAAAAAGTTCTAAAAGGTCGCATTTTAATTTAAATCCAACATAAAAGAAAAAAAAATGAACAATAACCATATATACAATGTATCAGACTAAAAAACAAAACTTCAGGACTAAATAAATTCGACATAGAGAACAATATAGAGATTCTCACCAAGAAAATTGCCTTCTACATCTACCAATCCAAGCGGTATGTAGTAATACCATTTTGCCTGCACGGGATTTTTTTAAAGGATAACATTGCTAGCATTTATAGATTTAACATAAGAAAAAATTAGTAAAGACAACCATGAAAGGAGGAAAAAAGTATTGGGCCCTTTCACCTCATCTTGCACTAACATATCTCGTGGGTACTGATACTGTTAATCTATTTCACCGTGTCATTGACCAGGGGCTGTTGACCAAGATTTATTCTACTCATCCACCCAAAAATCGTTAAAAGAACAATTGTTATGTCATGACTATGTCATTTCTGTTCTGATTGCTGTCATTTCTTAGTGCTAAAAATGCTGTTCCCTTAAGCAGGGCTCAAATTTTGGCAATTCCATATCACACGCACTGGACCTTGGTAGGATGCCAAAGACGGTCTTTTCTGCATATATCGCACACATTGGACCATGACTTGCATAAATAATTCCAATTTTCTATATTTTAAATTCAATAGTGGTTCCATATTAAGAGATAAAATCAGTGAAGGGTTGAAACAACATGATCACACCAGATTTGCAGACTAACCTCTACAAGAAACCTGATTGTTATTTTACAGACTCTAATGTTCTCTTACTCAACAGCTTGGTGCTGATTCTTTTATTTTATTGTTCTTCCTTATTTGTATATTGGCCAGTAAAATTATGATTGCAGGAAATGGTTTAGCACTTGAGTTGGTTCAATTAGGAAATCTTTTTAAGATGAAACCCACATTTGGTGTTCAAACCAGAAAGTCTCATGCCCCAATAACACAAAGCAACATCATGGCTTCCAACGATTACAATTAGTCATCTCTAATTTGTGATTGCTGAAAGGCATACAAAATGAATAAAAAGATTTATGATTCTTTTCATGCATAACTTTTGCAATCATCTAGTAACTTATCACCAAGATGGGTTATATCTGCTTCTGAACTGAGCATATTCTATAAGGCCAAGGGCCACAACTTGGTTGGCTACACATGTAGAATTCTTTAATCACTTATTCTAGCAGATGGTCTCTGTAGCAGTCAGAGCTAGTGGACTCTAATTTATATTCAAAACCATCAAAATAAGTTCAAGGTTGTATACTATCCTTTAAGGATTGGCTTCAAGACTTGTAGATTTAAGCATATCCATGGCAAACACCTTGCTCAGCTTAATAAATCATCTCAGCATCTCTTATAGGCTGGCTACACGTATCCTATGATTATATTGCAATCTACTAATTGGATACCATTGGAATGCCGGTGTCTCAGACATGAAAATGAAACTAAATAGTAAATAAAAGCCAAGGGGATAACCTTGAGTGCTTTCTTCCGATAAAGCATGATACTTCCATAGATTATCGCCAAGAACACATAGTTTAGAAAAGACTGTGAAGTTGGGGCATTAATTCCTACAAACCATTACAGAATATTATAAGAAAAGGGAGTTCGTTTGGAAAGAGACAAATTATGAAAGATGATGGAATAAATTCCCAGAAAAAGAGAGTAAATAATCTGTTATCCGACAATTTATATCAGACATCTGTATCAATAAAAAAATTCTCCCTTTCTTTCTTTATTCTTCCGATTATTTTTTTGTGGGGTAAAAATCAACATATATAGACACACACATTTACATACATACATGTAAGAAACTTAAACAAAATACCACACTCAAACCAACTAAGCAACAGTTCATCTTGAATATAAAATTAATTATTCAATAAAATTTGAGCAAAAAAACACATCCTTTAGCATATGTCTGGGATTGCGGTGGGTAATATAATTTTAGCTTAAGACTTATAGTTGTAGGGATTAAGTAATAAGCTCTATCATTAAAAAGCTATTTACTATTTGGTAACAATATGTCTAAAACACTTTCAAACATGTTACATTTGTTTGGAATATAAAAAAGTGTTTTTGAGGTAGAAATGACATAAAAGTTCATTTGAAAATAGTAGTTGCCTGTCATAAGATCAAAGGGCAAAGCTGTAATTATCTAAAATTTGTGTGGATGTTTTTGTCCATTGACAGTCTTTTTTAAAACTGGAACTACGTCCGCATTATCCGGAAAAGTGCATTTGAGGAAATTATTTTCCTCGAGCACATTTTTTATCTTATTTGAAATTAAAAAGTAATTTAATATGTAACACCCAAACAATCTAAATTTATCATTAAAGAGCTTTTAAGACTATTTAAACAATTTTTAAGAACTCTAATGCAACCGCAAACAGACCCTTACATAAAAATAAACCGCAATACACATTTTACATATGATATAATCCATCAATGCATAAACATAGGCATATTGGCTTCCTTGGGGAAAACCAGAAAAATAAAATACACGTTTAAATAAAATCTTAATTCCTAATCGGATATCTCAAAGAAACAGTAACTTTAACAAAATTCGAAACAGCAAAGAACAAATGCACACTCCAAAATGTTTGGAAACTACAATATTATCAAAATAATTCTCGAAATCTACTTAAGTTTGAATAAATTATCAACATGATTATTCTTTGAGTCCATACGATCAGAATGGAAGTACGGGACAACTTTGCCAGTAGAATCATATAAAAATATAGCTTCTGGTTGATACAGCAAATGGAAGAAGATGTAACATGCATTAAAGAAGCCATACCTCTTTTAGCGAGCTCCGAAGACGTGAAGCCAGTGGAAGTAATCAAAAGCGAGAGAAACTGTCCCAGCCCAAGACCTATCAACGTCTTCTTGGTCCAAAACTCATTAAAGTTCATCATTTTCTTCTATTCCTCCACCGAATACAGAGCATAAAAGCAACCAAGACGAAATATTCGTCAAACACCCAAGTCAACGAATAAGAAGAATATTCAGATACCCATTCGTAGAAGCTATATTTCTTAAGGGTCTATGGGGCTTCAGGGGGGATAAAGTCCAGCACTTCAATGTCAAATACCAACTTTCGAGTTTTTGTCGGTATTGAGCCTGGAAAGGGTTCGTGATGAAATGCGAATAGAAGTGACGGCGAAAGTGAGGTTTTATCTGAGATGACAAAGTGAATACACGGATGTGGGAGTTTCCGAAATCCTACGTAAAAGAGTTTGCAGCCGTTGAATCGTGAGAAGTATGGCAAAATGACGCAAACTATTTCCTTTTGCTCTGTTCCGCTTTCTGCGCTGATATCAATGACGAAAACAAGGGGAAAAAACAAACGAAATCAATTAGGAATCTATTAATTACTAATAATAATTGAGCTGGCCTCCTCTACAGTTCCCAAACCTTGAAATTATCTTTTTGAGAAGAAAAAAAAAAACTTTTATGCAAACTATCAACGTATTGGATTAATTTGATTTAGGGATTGTTTGGAAAGTTAGATTATGTTTATCATAAAATTTTTCATAATTTCTTTTTTAAGTATTATTCAAATATAAAATATTTTTTAATTTTTAACTTTTAACTTTTTCATCTAATAATTATAACTAGGGCTATAAAAATAAACTAGAAAACCGGCCTGAACTAAACTGGACCGGACCCGTCCGGAATCGGTTCTTCTATTTTAAAAATCAATCATAACCGGTCTGATCTTGGTTTTATATTTTTTAGGACTGGACCGATTCACATATTTATATATTTTTAATTAATTTTTAATATTATATATAATTTTTATAAATTATAATTTTATATGAAATAATGTTATATTATAATTTATAACATAAGATTTTAATCTTAAATATGAATCTTTATTTGATTATATGTTTTAAATATAAAATATATATTAATTAAATTTTATGACTTAATAAATTCTCAACATATTCCTTTGGATAAATATACATTAGTATATTAATTACTATATTATCACTAAAATATAGTAATAGTAATAATACTATACCAATACTATTACTATATACTAATAGTATTAGTGTATTACTAATATTTACATATATTAATATATATATATATATATTTATATAAGTATAAGATATTAGAAATTTAATATATAGAAAAAATTGGAAAACCGGACCGAAACTGTCAAAATCGGAAGTACTGATTTGCAAGGGTAATTGGTGCATCAGTATCAGAAGTCTCAAAAGTTGTCCAAAATCGAACTAGTTACACCCCTAATTATAATTTTTAAAACTTCCAAACAAAATACAAAAACAATACAAATTTTTCAAAATTTAAAATAAATATAATATTAAAAAATTATACTCATATAATTTTTAACTTTATAATATTCTTATTCAATTTTTTCTTCTTCATTTTCTAAAATCCAATAAAACACATAACTCATACTATTTCACTATCATTCACAAACTATATCAATATTCACATAATTCTCATTTCATCTCATTATCCAAACATGGCCTAAATTTGTAATTAATAAAAAAATATTAATATTTTATTTTTAGTTCTTCAGCAAATGATATATTTAAACATCCACTTATAAATGATGAATTTGTTTTAGAAATATCTTCTAATTTAAGGTATCACTTTATAAGTTGGGTTAAAATCTCTTTTATGTTATCTAAATTTGAGGGCTTCAACTTCAAGTGAGAAAGATATATAGATGGAATAGGCCTTACAATACTTATTAATCTCTGTATAAATATTTCGAGTATCATTAAATGAAAAATAAATGATATAACTAACTATATATGTTTATCTCTCGAGTAATGCAAATCTCATTCAATCTTTTTCAAAAAGATTAAGACTTATCATTAAAAATTTGGTTTTTTACGTAAATCTAAAATTTGTTCAATTTTTTTTAAAAGAAGTACTAAAACTCTCAAATTCAAACAACTTGAAAAGATATCTCTCTTATAAAATCGCGAGATTTGTATAATTATGTCACTACTTCGTCGATACTTTGAAAAAATTGCAACGTTTGGTGATTTTCTTTTTATTAAACTGACTTGCCAGCTTAGGCTGCTTTAGTGATTATAAATTGAATTGCATATTTTAGTAGAATGTTTTTGAAATAAGATTATTTTTTATATGATTTTCATTTTGCATTGCGAGGAGGCCTTGAATATGTATATATATATATATATATATATATATATATATATATATCAAGACAGCGGAAAGGGAGAGGAGAGGGATTTGGAGAAGAAGAGAAGGAAGGAGAATATGGAAGGAATAAAGCAAAGCAGATAAATATGCACAATTAGAGGCAGGCAGTAGAACCGACCATATGCATGGATGCATTGCAAAATAATGAAAATAAAACAGATAATATGAAAATAAACATATTCATAAACTTTAATAAGATTACAAAGTTTATGGCACAAGGTAGAGCAAGATTTGCTCTTGGGTAGTATGGAGATTAGGCAGAGAGTAGTAGTTAGCTTACAATATGGTTTTTGCTAAAATTGCCTCTGCCTGGAAATGAAATGAGGTTCTCCTTTTATAGATGAAGGAGTCCCTGTTTACATAAGATCCGTGACTCACAGCTGTCAACTACTGTTGAAGCACGGGAAAGTAAAAGCAAAAGTAAATTCGTGAGTGAACAGTGTAAGCACTGTTTAACCACGGGTGTCATCATTGTGTCTGGCGGCTGAGCTGCTTTCGGCACAAAATGACAAAGCTTAAAGGAGACTGGTGGATCCGGTCTTCTTTGAACTTAAGTAGTAGTTGACAGAAGTGGGACCTTCTGTCAGGTAGTATTTAGCAATTATTCTTCATCTGTGTCGATCCCGATAAATCCGGAATTACCGAAGAAATTGTTGTACGAAGCCTCTGATGCAGAGTTTGAGTCATCTCCAGATTTGCTTTGAGACTTTGACAATGATTCTTTTAATATGTTGATTAAATCCTTTTTATTAAGTCTGTCGAAGAGTAAATCTGTTGTCTTCTTGGACTTAGAGGATTTGCTGGATGAACTTTCTTTGTCCTTATCCTTTACCCCCCCGGATTTTGTTGGAGAAGCAGGGGCCTGAAGTAGTAGTGGGTATTCAGGTCCTTTGGATGGTCCAGCCATGATCTGTGGGAATTCCTTAATATTCTGCAAGTTGGGTGCAGACTGGGGAAAATCCTTGATCAGCAAATCAACAATTTTTTGATTATGGGCGAATTTATCCCACCATTTTGTGAAATAAACTCGTGTCATTACATCACCGTTTCTTTCATAGTTCCATTTGAAGATCCACGGGAAGTGGTACTTCTTACAGAAAAGTAAAGTATGGTGAAATTTTCTGGAATGTTGATCCAGGGTTGGACCAACTTTAGTAGAAAAATGTTGATAAGCTTTTAAGAGCTCATCAGGAAGATTTTCAGGAATATATCCAAATTGGTTCCACCATTGGATGAACCAAAGAGGAAAATTTCCTTTAAAATGTTTATCAAAACAAAAGAACCATGAATGGTCCATAGCAGGAGTTTGGAAGAACATGAAGCGCTTCCAAGCATCAATATAATCAAAATAAGAAACAGGAGTGTCTATTAGGTCAAGTCGTTTAGTAGAAGATGGGGAGGGTCCCCATTCTGCTTGAGTGATGACTCGATGAAAATAGGCACTGTGATAAATCAATTTATTGGCATCAACCTTGTCAGGAATAGGCTTGATAACCAAGGAATTTGTTTGAATTAAAATACTGGAATAAAATTGGAGATTTTTTGAGAAATCTTCAGGAATCCAGTGAAAAAGATGAGGAAAATAGGAAGAAGAGATTTTGAAAGCATCTGTATATATTATGCTATTGGGCTCAATATGAAACAGATACGAAGAAAATGGTTTCTTTAAGTACTCAGCTTTTCCTTTTGGGAGGAAAAATTGAGGAGTAATAGGGATTGGTTTTGACTCAATTGCTTTCGCATATGGGTCAAAAGTAGTAGTTACCGCTGACGAGAAAGTCTGTGGTTGAACAGGTTTGCCAAGTGGCTGAAACCTGTTAGCAATGTCTAATGCTGTAGAAACAGCACTAGAGGTAGCAGATCCAGTCTCATTCTTGATGAGGTTTATATTGGGCATTGGAGGTGGTGGATTCACCTTTTTCTCTCTCTCTCGGGTTTTCTTTTTGCTGGCCATGGTGTGGTTTCTGCAAAAATTCACGGGTGAGAAAGTCAAGGATTGAATTTTGTGTGCCTTTGATATATTCAATATCAAAATCAAAAACACTTAAAATAGCTTGCCATCGTGCAAAAATATGTTTTGATGCAATGTTTTTAACATCTTTTTCTAGAACAAATTTTGCAGACATGCAGTCAATTCTGACCAAAAACTTTTGATTTAAAAGGTCAGATTGAAATTTAGATATGCATAGTACTATAGCCAAAATTTCTTTTTTAATAGTACTATATTTTTCTTGTGCAGGGTTCCAGGTTCCAGAATGGAAACGAACGATTTGTTCGGATGAACCTGGTGAAACACATTGTTTCAGAATGCCACCATAACCAATGTCTGAGGCATTAGTCTGCACTATTTTGAAAGAATCAGAAGTAGGGATACCAAGGCACGGAAGAGTTTTGACATGTGCCTTAATTTTCCTTACTAAATTTGTATGGATCTCTGTCCAAGGAGGAGGATTGGAAAGAAGTCGTTTAAACAAAGGGCGACATTGTTTCCTCATATCATTGTAGAAATCAGCAACATAATTGAGAGATCCTAAGAACCTCTGCAATTGTTTTTTTTATCAAGAATGACATCAGGAAATTTGTCAGCAAATTCGATAGCTCTTTGGATTGGCCTGATTTTGCTTTCAGAGATGTCATAACCAAGGAATCTAATCTTGGTTTGAAACAATTTAATTTTTGTTGCCGAAACAACAAGACCATTGAATCTAATGATGTCAAGAAACGTTTGCAAATGTTTCTAATGTTCATCAATAGATTTAGAATAAACAAGAACATCATCGATATAAACGATGGTGAAAGTGGAGAACGAATTGAAAATATCATTCATGATGTTTTGGAATTCACTGGGAGCGTTTTTAAGGCCGAAAGGCATGACGTTCCACTCGAAATGACCAAAAGGGGTAACAAAAGCAGTCTTATACCTATCTGACTCGGCTATTTGGATTTGCCAAAAACCGGACTTAAGGTCAAATTTAGAAAAGATTACAGCATCACTCAACCTATGAATTAAGTCTTGCTTGTTGGGAATAGGGTACCTAATCCACTCTAAGACTTTGTTCAAGGGTTTGTAATTGATAACTAGACGAGGGGTACCACGTTCTAGTTCTGCATTTTTCTGAACATAAAAAGCAGGACAAGACCAGGGTGACTTGCTATTCCTGATAATGCCTTTATTCTGAAGATCTTTTATCTCCTTTTGACAATATTCCAGTGTTTTGCTATTCATCTGAATAGAATTAGCTTTTGTTGGAATATTGGCTTCATTAAACCCTTTAATGTATGGGAGAGAAACTATGTGTTTCTTCCTATACCAAAAAGCATTGGGTAAATCAGAACAAACATCTGTTATTAAACGTTTGTTAAAAGCATCAATTTTGGAAATCAAAATGGAATTGGATAATTGTTCAGAAATCTTTCTGTACTTGATCTCCTGTTGGAGGAAATTCAAATGTTTTTGTTTTGCTAGAAACAAAGATTTCTTGCTCTTATCCGAATCAATTTCAAAACGAGAAACAAAGTGAAACTTTACTTTCTGACCAAAAGGGTCGGTGGTGATACCGTCTTTCTCAGTCATGAAAGGATATAAAGAAGAGATAAAAGAGATTCCCAAAATCACTTTGTCAGACATGTTTTTGACTAAAACAGAGGGAATCCGGAAACAAATATTATCCTGGCAAACATGAGCATTATTGAGCTCATAATTAATGGTCATCTTTGAGCCATTTGCCGACAATAATCTTTCAGTTGATTTTTCAAAATATTTGCTAGGAATGAGTCCTTCTTGAATGCAATTCAAGTCTGATCCGGAATCAATCATAGCAACAACAGAGAATTGAAAATCATGAGCAACAATAATATTAACTCGTGAAAACCATTTGGGAGGAATAGTTTGACGAATTAAACAAATCTGGTTGTCGGTAGGAGAATCCTGTTGACTAGAACCAGCCTCAGTTTGCTCATTATCAGAAGGAATGTCTTGATCAAGTTGTTTGTCAATCTTGATTAATAAAAATTCTTGTCTTAAAACTTCATTCTCAGATTTGAGGTTATTTATTTCAGATCTGAGATCTAGAATTTCTTTTTTGACAGAATTTATTTCAAATTGTAAATCAGAAACAGAAATATCCTTGGGTTTTTTCTTTGAAAATCTTTCCAAGGTTTCTTGAAAATTAACCCTTTGATTAGAAGGTTTAGGATCCTTTCGGAGCATTACCTTCTTTAGCTTTAGAAGATAATCTTCTTTAAGCTCAGGGTTAGTAATTTGAGAAATCAAGGTTAGCCAAAGATTTTCTTGTTCTTCATCCTTAGTTAAGACATTGATTGTCTTACTAGGTGTCTTACAACAAGTGGAATTACAATTGCAACCCAGCTTTAAGTCAGAAAGATCAGGAGTTGTAGCTTCAGAGTGATATTCAGAATCACTAGAGCTATACTCAAGATTCTCCGATGATGAAGACGAATCAGTTTCTAGGAGTCGAAACAGTTCTTCTTTATCATTGGGATTAATATCCATCTGGCTAAGCTTCTTTTTAAGAGCTTTGGCTTTCTTGGGACATTTATTAGCAAAATGCCCAGTCTTGCCACATTTAAAACATTTTCCAGAAGAATCATTTTTGGAATTTTTGAAATCCCTTTTCTTTGGAAATGGTTTGGAAAATGGTTTTTTATAAGTTTTCTTATAAAATTCATCACGGGGTTTTCTCCTGAAACCACCATGGGGTTTAGCAAGTTTGTGCTTTCTTTTAGATGGAGCAATACTAGGAAGGCCGAATTGTTCACAGAATGTGCCCATTTCATATTTGGCCTTCTTACTATTTCTCATCTGTTCGCGAAACATTCTTTGATCATGACACATACTAATGCCAAGTTTCTTAACAACACTGAAGATATCACCATAGGTGTATTCTTCATAGTTAAGTAATCCATCAGCATCAGTAAGTTCTTCCTTGACTTTATAAGCAAATAGACGAGGTAATCCATCAATAAATTTCTCCTTCCAGTAAGGCTTTTGACTATCGTCACGAAGCATTACTCGAGAAATAAAAACATCTTGATACCATCTATAATCTGACATCTGATGACATCTGAGATTATTCAACTGGTCGCTCACACGACTAGTTATATTAGACGGTGTCCCAATAAAATGTTTTAAAATAGTAAAAATCAAGGTGTTGATACTATCAGGATGTGCCATCCCAATAGCCTCATCAAAAATAGGTAATCCTTCCTTATTGCATTTTACTGCATGTTGGATGGATTCCCTAGCATCACTGGTTAGATACTTATCCCACCAGTTTCTTAAAACACCAGTAAAACCTTGTGTTAAAATTATAACAATATCTGGTTGTTTAATATTATTGTTGATATAAGCATTGGCAACCATTGACATTTTACTCATGGTATTGATGATTTCTTGTTCAGAGAATCCATCAATATTCCATTCGTAAACCTTGTCAGCAGAGTAAGAAGATTGGTTTTGAAAAACTTTTTCTTCAAACTGTAAATCAGGAGGTGTGGGTCTGGAGTACCAATTCTTCGTCAGACTCATTGGCTTGGGTCCTTTTGAAGAGAATCTGGCAATTTCCAGGTTTTGAAAATTCTTTTCAATTAAATCAATATCCTTGTCTTCAGAGGATTCTTCGCAAGAAGATTCTTCTGAGGTTTCTTCAAGAACAAATCTATCACCATTACTGTTAAGAGCACTGGTAGAAGGTTGTTCTTTCTTTATGTCAGCAAGCAGTTGATCAATTTTATCCAAAGTTCTGGCCTGGGGATTTTTAAAATCGATTTTTGGCCTATCTTCAGGTAAACTAATCAAAGGTTTTTCAATTTTTTTCTTTGGCTGATCTTTAGGAAAGATCAAAGGATAATCATTTTTAAAAATAGGAGGAGAAGTAAAAACAGGCTTCTCAACCTTTTCTTCAATCCGATCCAATTGTTCTCCGATCGTATGAAGAGCAAGATTCGCAAAATTATTTTGAGAAATAATCTTTTTTGCTTCTTTCAGAATCTTGTCTTTTTCTGAAACTTTTGAAACAATAGTATCAGACAGTTTGAAAGGTGAAGCGATTACTTCCGATCCTTTAAAAGGAATAACAACAGTCTCCAAAGGAGGGTGACTGGATTGAATCACAGTCCTACCTTCTTCTTTGACAAATTCATTTTTAACAACATTCAACGTGTTTTTTGAAACATAAGTATTTTCTGCAAAATCTAGAAGAGAAATATGCTGTTGAAGCCTATTCATTTCTTCCTTCCATTTGCGTTTAACACGTTGTTTTTCTAAATCTGAAAATTTTGCAACATAGGCTTTACGCCTTTGTTTGTTTTCAGAGGAAGCAAAATCTTTTAATAAAGCAGGTAAATCAATTTCAAAAGATTTGTTCAAAACATTTAAACTGTGATGAACAGGTGCAAAAACAGGTGCAACAGGGGCTTGCATATCTGAAGCAGTTGGAGACATAGAAGACGTATCTTCTTTGTCTGCTTCTTCATTTATGTTCTGGTTTTGTGAAGAACCAGTTTCTCCTTTTGCAGTATAAAAAGCAGAAGTAACTTGAGAGGAAGTAGAAATTCCTTTCATTTTTAACACAGGTTTAACAACAGGTTGGGCTGTTCTTACAGAATTCTTCAAGAAATTGATGGAAATTAATATCCTTTCTTGGATTGTTCTGAACAGGGCCAACAAAACTAGATCTGGAACCAGCAAAAGAATTTCTTCTTCTACTACTGGAGGTTTCAGATTTATCAAAAGAAATTTTAACATCTCCATTGAGGTATTGCTGGATGATGTCAACACCAGCATCCGGAGCAATATTTCTTGGAGGCAATGGCATTTCTTGTTCCAAAATCCATTCATTAGGAAGAGAAATTTCATCCCAATAAATCCTTTTCGGAATTTTAATATCCACATCTGAAGAGCTACTCTGGATCAGGAGAGTATTCTTTCCAGAAGGTTTTGCAATGGCTTTTGGATCTAAATTCGTTTTTAAAAGACGATAATAAATCCTGAAAATTAAAGCAAGAGGTTTACTTCCTTCAATCATATGATATCCAGAAGTTAAAATATTTAAAATTAAACATTTTAAAATATGTTTGTCTGTTAAAGACAAAGTAATATTTGGAAAACAATCAAAATGGACTGGTCCTTCTGAAAGAGAAGACTGGACCATTCCGAGAATGCTATCCTCAAAACCGAGGAATCTGCCATCTCTTAAACAAAAAAGAACAAAGGCATTGATGCCTAACCTTGTTAAAGGTTTAGCAGCAATTTGCACAGAACCTATGTGAACATATTTAAATCCCTCATTTTTGTATTTTTTAATATCTTCCTCATTAAGGAGATAGCATTTTTCTTGGGATTTAGATATACTATAGGTTTGTTCGACTGTTCGAACATTCAAAGTATTCAAAAAAGTATTTTTAAACCAAGTGGTTTTGTAAATAGAAGATGGTTTAATATCTGGGATCTTCCACGATCCTAGATTAGGAGATAGCTCTTCTCCATAAGAGCAATCCTCTTCATTAACAATATCAGGCGGCAAAGTCGACCTGGAACTAATTGAGGAATTACTCCTCCTCATTCTAACAGGTTTTTATCCTAATCTACAGGGAAGGTTGCATCTCAAAGAGGCTGCGAACTTTACCTTGACTGGTTACTTGTTAACCCAGTATGCCCTGGACGCCTACCCCGGCTAAAATGGGACTTATAAGGGTCTTAAAGCAACACAAACATGACACTGAACCACCTAGTGTAGAAACTCCCGCTGTCTTGGTATCAGAGCCAATCTGGTATCTAATTGTTGCACATTATTCTTCATATATATATATATATACATATATAAGAGAAAAGATAGAAAATTGCAGCTAAAAGGTATCATCTCCCGTATGCTCGTAACAAAATAAAGAAAGTTTTACGTACATACCACACTTTCAATATCTCATCTATATCTTACTATGATTAGGTGTTATTATCTATCAACTATTGCAATTTTCTTTTAAAAAGACAAAGGATAATCTAAGAATGATAAAGATGACACACGTTACATAATGAGATGAAAGTTGTATCAGAGTGTGATTTGTAGTATTACTAAAAATATATAAAAATTTGGAAAAAAATGTTGGAGCATTCACTGACGTTTTTTTATCTTATATTAATTAAGCATTTATTCATCTCGATGATCCTATTTCAAAGTGTCCAAATAAGGGCAAGATCTGTAGAAGTTCAGTTTACAAAGATGAGTTTAACCATTTATTTTTAAAGATGATGAACTTGTTTAAGTTTATGTCAAAACTTATTTTTTTTCACTTATCTATTTTATTATATAAAACCGGGTTTTAACTTTCTGAGTTGGCATTCACACCGCAATTTTCGATGTAACACACACACATGATATACACACGCTCGACTCTATATACACACGTTTTCTCAGCATATTATGGGCGATCTACACACGCTTGACTCTATCGTGAGAACATCAAAAGGTTCTCATGACACAAATAAGATCAATTAAAGAAGAGGTACTTATGCACTTGGTATAGAATTCTTTGACGATAACACCTTCATATCCCCCCGTTTAAATTCTCTTTTAAAATGCCTGCAGATTGATAGAGTTAACCAAGAGGTGGAATCTGTTGAGCACGAATATGACCTTAATCGTGCAGTTGAACTCAAGTATGGAACTCTGATGACCCTTCAACGCCAATTAGAAGAGGTAGAGAGAATAACCTTGTTGAATTTTGGAAGTCTGGGCATTCTTTGCTTCGTGAAGAGGTCTCTGATCTTGATATTGCTGAGATTCTTAGCAAATGGACAGGTATACAGTATCAAATCTTCAACAATTAGATAGAGACAAGCTAGTTAAGCTAGAAGAGGTTCTTCACAAGAGGGTGGTTGGTCAAGACATGGCAGTTAAAGCAGTTGCAGATGCCATCCGCTACTCGAGGGCAGGATTGTGTTGACCTGAGTTTTGTTTAGGCTTTGCCCTTAGAATTTGTTCTAGGTTGTCATGACATTTTATGAGCCTTAGTTATTTTGGAAGACCTTAGGACCTTTGATGTAGTAACTTGAGCCCAAGAGGAGAGTGGCCCTAGTTTATTTTAGAATTTCGGCCCTATTTGAAAACTTAGGTCCAATGGTTTAGGCCCATGATCCAATGCTAAGTTGTTAGTGCCATGTGTCATGAGAATGTTATACCTTGAACCTAGTCTAGAAAGTGGGTTAAGGGGGAAAGAGAGGTGTAGGAAGGCCCCAATATGGGCTTACATGCCTAGCCCATTGTTCTTTTGTCCATAATTCATGTTTCAAGGTAGATTTCTTGGAGAAGGGAGCCTAGGGAAGTGAAATGGAGCTTTTCTAGTAGTTTTGCATAGGAAATTGAAGGTAGGCCTTAATGATTTCAAATTTAGCTAGTTTTTGGCATGTGTCAAGCATGCACCAAGTTTCTAGAAGATTTTGTGAAGAGACTTTTGTATCGAGGACAAGTTCGCCCTTAGGGTTTCGGCTAGCACACTCCTAAGCATTCCATTCACTTGCCATTTGTTACTTACTGTATTTTGGACCAATGGTATATGAAAGGTCACCTAGGGAATGAATACTTGAAAGATGAAGCAACATCTTGGAGAAGGCAAAATGGAGAGGACGGCTAGGACTATGGCACACGCCCAACTTGTCTTCCATGCCAAGAGTTACTTGTTGGGAATAGGAAAGGGCATATATGGTTTTACCAAGTTACCCTTGAAAAGATATTTACTTGTTTAAGGAAATGAAGGGTATAAAAGGGAAAAAGGGGATTTCGGCCAAGGAGAAAAGTCCTACATGCCTTCTCCCAAGAATGTCCCTTCTCAATGCAATCCAAGTGGGGAACTCCAAGAGGCATTTCGGCAATAGAGAGAGGGAGAAGAAGAAACTTTGCCACTTGTCATTCATGCAAGGGTTTTTGGATACAACCAAGGAGGGAAGTGAAGGGTCTCATATATAAAGAGAAGGGTTCACGCCTAGGGGCTTTTCCCTTGCCATTTTTCAGATTTGCATGAGCCTCCATTCTCTCCACACAATTCTCCCATGCTCCTTTGAAAGTTCCCTCATTTTCTTGTGCTTTCTTTCCAACCAACCAAACAAGGAGGATCCTTGCAAGAGAAGGGATTTCGGCACTACCAAAAATTAGCTAGGTAAGGATCGGTTTCTTCTAAGTCTTGCACATACACAAGTCTTTTCTCAATCCAAAAATAAGATTCAAATCTCATTAGACTTTGAGAAAGATAGAACACACACACTTTCTACCATTTTCTTGGAAATAACTTAGGGTTTTCAAGAGAAACCCTTGAGGCCGAATAGTGAAGGGGAGTTCATCCTCCATGTTTCGACCATCACATGTATTTTTGCCTACCTTAGGTTTTGTTTTACCTTATGAGTGAAATGAATGGGTTTTAACCTAAAAACCCTAGAAGTCGAATGGTTTAAGACCAAGTGATACCCTAGAAATCCACACACACACTCAAAAACATGAGATAGGGTTTTAGATGCTCTTTCTAATATAGTATGTTTGGATTTACAACTTGCTAATATTTCTTTACGAAGATTTTGTAAGTATACACTCAATTTACTATTGGTTAATATTCGTATATGATTGTGTAAATCTTTCCATGATTTAATTGCTTTGCTTGTTATCTCTTGGTTGTTTGTTTGAATATGTTAGTATGATCTTGAGTAACTCTAAGGAATGAATCATATGTCTTGAATTTATGATGAAAATGCCATGAAATATGCCTATGAGGTTTAGTTTTCATTTGTTTGAGGTTGATGGTTTATGTAATATGAAGTTTCAGTTTGAATATGATTTGGAAGTTCCGAACTTAATAAAAAACCTATGATTTCATGTTTTGTTTCACTATGTCTTGATTTCTATATTATATGTTTGAAGTTTGGAACATGTTTATGTGATAAATCTTCATTTTTTTGTACCTATGAGTTTCGGCCTAAGCAAATTTCCATGGTTCCATGTATATGTTTTGATATCTCTCATGGTTTATGTTATTATGCTATGAAATGAATATGTTATGCTTGGTTATTTCATGCATGGCATTTCCTATGTCATATGTAAAGTATAAGTAAGCAAGTTTAAGTTTCATGTCACATGCATTTGGGGAAGAAGTGTTTTAAAAAAAAAAGTATTTTCAAAGAAAAAGTTTTATCATGATCCCAAGTGCTAGGGTGGGGGAATGTCCTAGTGGAACTCTTCTATCCACTCTAGAGTGCTTAAGAATGGAGTGGTAACCCTGGGTCGACGTAGAACATTTGACAAGCCTCGAATGGATTCTTTATAAAGGATATCGGAGCGAGAAAGCACCTAACGCTAGTGGGTGCATAAGACATGTAACCTGATGAAGTAAGGTCGAGTTAATATGAATATCTGTTTATGACGTATTTATCACGGTGTACGGACCATTGATGGTGCGGTAACTAGCAGGAACACGCGGTGCTAAGGGGAACCGTGTTGTATCCATTCTCTGAATAAGAATATGAGCATAAGTGCTAAGGATCACTCGATGCAAATCTTGTGATATGTTTTGATAAGGCAAGTTCTGAATAAGTTCACGTGAATAAGAAAAAGTTAAGAAGTTTTAATGAAAAGCTAAAGTCTCTGTTACAAGTCTTTTGAAAATGGTCAAGTGCATAAGTCAAGTTCTGGTCAAGGCATAAGTCAAGTACATGTCCATGTACACATATCATGATATAACTTTTGTATGCTTATGTTAACTATGGTATGTTGTGTGATTACTTGCTAAGATTTCTTAAAATCTCATTGTGGTTATTTCCACTACCATTCTCCAACCAGAATGGTAGAAGTTTTAATAGGTTAACGACGACCATGACCAAGAGGAAGAGAACGGCACCTCCTCCTCCGGAGAGGATTGTGCCTCAGATGGCTATGAATAGGCCCAAGCCCTGCATCCTGGAGCAACTCGAGACCATTGATCGGGAGATCATGGGTATACTTGAATTCATTGCGGAGTTTAAGCGGCGTAACTACCAGGACAAGGATAAGGCTTTGGAAAAGTGTGTGAAGCCCAAATCTTTTTGATGAGTATGGGAGCTTAAGTATTGTTTTTTTTAAAAAAAAAAAAGAAGAAGAAGGTAACAGTATTTATGCCAACTTTTGTGGATTTATGTTGCCTTTGTGGAAATCTCGTGTTTTGGGAATTTTAAATTATGCTTCATGGTTTTGGGGATATTATGCCTATATGGCTCATGTTTATGTTTGGACAATGATTTTGGGTTATAATATTAGTATGGTGCCATGTGCTTTGCAATTCCTTATCGCGTTGCTTAATTTATTCAACTTTTATTAATTTTTTGCTACTACGCTATTGCATACTGTCAGTGTACTTAGGTGCATAGCATATTATCTGTCATGTACGAGGGGTGTGTAGCCTTGTGTTACATGTTTCTACATCTCAGTCACCATCCAATCCCAAGAGGGGGCTGGGGGCACCACAGAGCATGGAATTAGAGCAATCATGTCTCTGGATAAACCCACACGTTGTCCTAGGAATGCATGGTACCTTTAACTAGGCTTGAGATCTATAGTTATAGGCTTGGATCTTATAGCTTTAGGCTTGAATTCAGAGGAAGAAGAAGCTACGTCCGTAAGATCGTGAGTTCAAGGGAAGAAAGGTTATTCTCTTTAAGGAAGGGACTGACCCATGCTAGTTTTGTGTATTTTCAGGAAGAAGGAAATTATGGTCCAGAACCGGCTTGAGAATACATCTCTGAGAGGCAGGGATCAAGAGACTGAGAGTCCTCCAATGGAAGGGGATGGGCTATAGCTGAAGCCATTCACCAAATGACTAAAATCGTACGTACTTCGATGGAACAAGGACAGAACGCCAGACAAGTACCGCCTAGAGGAGAACAATGATGTACTTACGAGAAGTTCATAGTGTATAGATACCCAAATTTCGTTGGAACAGAAGGACTTTTGAAGACTAATAAGTGGCTAATGGATTTAGAAATAACCTTCCAAATAGACCCATAGACCCATAGCAAGTTTCATGTTCATGGGCCCTACTGGTGTGGGGAAAACAGAGCTTGCAAAAGCCTTAGCCGATTATCTCTTTAACACAAAAAATGCTCTTGTCAGAATCGATATGAGTGAGTGCATGGAGAAGCATGCAGTTTCATGACTTGTTGGGGCTCCACCTGGTTATGTTGGTTATGAAGAATGTGGGCAGCTAACAGAGAGATCGAGAGAGTCCAACGATTTCGGGATCCCGGGAGAGATCGAAGAAGAGAGAGAAAGCTTCGAGTGATCTCAGTTCTAATAAGAGATCGAAGGAGAGAAAGAGAGAGATTAGGGAGATTTCAATTTGGCAAGAGATCGAAGGAGAAAGAGAGAGAGCTTCAAGCATTTTCAGTTTGGTAAGAGATCAAAGGGGAGATTTCAGTTCGGTAAGAGATCGAGAGAGAGAGAGAGAGAGAGAGAGAGAGAGAGAGAGAGCGTTTTCAGGAGGCATTTCCCATGAGAGATAGACCTGCATGAGAGAGAGAGTCAAGCAGGAAGGAGGAACTAAACATCATTCCCTGCTATGCGTCCCCAAAGTGGGAATGGAGGAAGGCTTACGTGGCAGCATCCTATAACCGATGTAAATTGGAGACCAATGCCAGCTTGACACGTGGGAGAGATCATGGGTGAAATTGAGATTGTGTAAATAGAGAATAACCTCTCTCACTCTCTCTATCTGTCTCTCGATCGCTCACTCTCTCTCTGGCCATGGCCCCTATTCATGTTGAACATTTTAGTTTTGATTTTTGTCTTTCAGCCATTGATCTTGTTGACAAGGTTGCTGCAAAGCTAAGAATGGAAATCACTTCTAAGCCTACAGAGCTGGATGAGAAAGAAAAAGTTGTTATCAAGTTGGAGATGGAGAAGCTCTCGTTGAAAAATGACACCGATAAAGCATCTAAAGAAAGGTTAAGCAAGTAGAAAATGATTTGGCTTTTCAGTTCACAAAAACAGAAAGAATTAAATGAACTGTGGGAACAGGAAAAGGTTCTCACGACATGAATAAGATCAATTAAAGAAGAGGTACTTATGCACTTGGTACATAATTCTTTGAGGATAACACCTTCATATCCCCCCATTTGTGCCAGGAAGGTGGATTTCTGATAATGTTCTTATTGCATATGAACTGGTGCATTTCATTAGCAGGAAGAGGCAAGGGAAGAATGGCTCTATGTCACTCAAACTTGATATGAGTAAAGCTTATAATCGAATTGAGTTGGATTTTCTTGAGAAAGTGATGCTGAAAATGGGGTTTGGTGTGAAATGGATTGGCTTAATTATGCACAATGTTAAGTCAGTTTCATTTTCCATTTTGGTGAATGGGGAACCTAAGGGGCCAATATTTCCTAGTAGAGGGATAAGGTAAGGGGATCCCGTTTCCCCTTATCTATTCTTACTATGTACTGATTTCACTATTAAAGCAAGCTGATGTGGCTGGTGCAGTAGAAGGAATTCGAGTATGCAGAGGGGCTCCAAAGGTTAATCACCTTATGTTTGCAGATGACAGTGTCTTATTTTACAGTGCTAATCTACAAACAAACATGAATATTCTTCAATTATTGGAGAGATATGAACAAGCATCTAGCCAAAAAGTGAACAAGGAGAAGATTTCTATGGTTTTCAGCAAGACAGTTCCTACAAGTTTGCAAACTAAAATTATGTAGTTTTGGGTAGTTCAAAGACACCAACAGTATGACAGATATTTGGGGCTTCCATCTTTGGTTGGTAGAAGAAAAAACCATGCTTTTTCTGAGATAAAGGCAAAGGTTTGGCAGAAACTAAAAGGGTGGAAAGAAAAACTCTTATCACAAGAAGGGAAAGAAGTAGTTATTAAAGCTGTTGCACTATCTATTCCCACTTACTCTATGAGCTGCTTTAAGCTTCCTATTTCTTTGTGTTCTGAGCTAGAGAATTTGATTTCTAAGTTCTGGTGGGGTCAAAGGAATGAATAAAATAAAATTAGATGGGTAAGTTGGAGAGAACAATGCAAGTCAAAAGGCCATGGTGGTATGGGTTTTAAAGACTTACACAATTTCAACATGGCTCTTCTAGCCAAACAGGGATGGAGGATTTTAAAGGACAAAAACTCATTGCTGCATAACATCTTTAAAGCCAAGTATTTTACAACAACAAGTTTTAAAGATGCTAAGATAGGTGCAACACCTTCCTATGTATGGAGGGGTATATGGGAGGCAAAAAGCATACTTTTACAAGGATGTAGATGGAGGGTAGGTGATGGTAAGGCCATCAACATTTGGACAGATTACTAGCTGCCTCATCACAAACTTATCCCAATCCCAGAATCTATCTCATAAGCACAAATGGATTGGACAGTTTCTGAGCTTATTGATGATAACCCTAGGAGATGGGATATGGAAAAGATTACTAGATTTTTACCCCCAAAAGAAGCATATGAGGTCTTCAAGTTACCACTTCCTGCTAATAATAGACCTGATACTATAATATGGGAGACTAAGAAGAATGGGTTGTTTAGTGTTCGAAGTGCATACAAGTTGCTTTTAGCATCTCAAGAAGAGAGGCAGTTAGGGGAGCTATCATATGGATAGGAGCAAAGGAAGATGTGGAGAAGAATCTGGTCATTGCAAGTACCAAATAAAGTCAAAATTTTTGCATGGAGAGTTTTTCATAATGGTTTGACAACTTTAAAAAACTTACAAGTAAAGAAAGTGTTGACAGATGCAAGGTGTAGATGGTGTTACATGGAGGAAAAGGATATAAATCAAGCCATACTGTATTGTTCTAGACTTCAAGATGTTCTACTTTCTCAACTAACTTTCTTAAAAGAAAATGTTGTTCAAACAAATTTTATACATATTGTGGAGAGAGTAGTTCGAAGGAACAAAGCTAGGGAATTGGAAAAGCTATTCTTATGTGCTTGGGGTATTTGGTATAGCAGAAACCAATTAATTTTTGAAAATAAGCGGATAGGTCCAGAACAAGCAATAGATCATGCTCTCTTAGTTGTAAAGGAATATGAGTGTGCAGTAGCAGAACAACAGATGGGTTCTAAACCTCATTATGGCTAGCTCCACCCACCTGTTGGTAGTCTAAAGCTAAATGTTGATGGGGCTCTGTTTCATGATCAAGGTAGATCTGGTGTGGGGATGATACTACGAGATGAAACTAGGAAGGTGCTTTTTACGGCCAGTAAACCCAAGCATGAGATTATTGATCCTATGGAAGTGGAATTGCTGGCAGTACTAAGGGGCCTACAATTATGTTTGCCTTTGGGAATTCATGGCCTTCAAGTGAAAAATGGTGCTCTTTTGGTTGTGCAAGAGCTTACAAAAGGGAAGGAGTCTATGTCTATTTGGGGAAGTCTAGTTCTTGAGATTAGAAATTTGTTACTAAGGTTTCCTAAAGTTGTAATACAACATAGAGGTCGTATGGCTAATGCTGCAGCCGACTGTTTGGCTAAATATTCATGGCATCTTCATGACTTAATGGTGTGGTGGAACTCATTCCCGAAGTGGTTTCACATATCATTGAGCATGATGCCTTTTAGTTTTTTTCAGATGAATAAAGTTAGTCTTGTTATAAAAAAAAAAAAAAAATTCTCTTTTAAAATGCCTGCAGATTGATAGAGTTAACCAACAGGTGGAATCTGCTGAGTGCGAATATGACTTGAATCGTGCAGCTGAACTCAAGTATGGAACTCTAATGACCTTTCAACACCAATGAGAAGAGGCAGAGAAGAACCTTGTTGAATTTCAGAAGTCTGGACATTCTTTGCTTCGAGAAGAGGTCACTGATCTTGATATTGCTGAGATTGTTAGCAAATGAACCGGTATACCAATGTCAAATCTTCAACAATCAGAGAGAGAGAAGCTAGTCAAGCTAGGAAGAGGTTCTTTAGAAGAGGGTGGTTGGTCAAGACATGGCAGTTAAAGTAGTTGCAGATGCAATCCGCCGCTCGAGGGTAGGACTGTCCGACCCAAATAGACCCATACACCATAGCAAGTTTCATGTTCATGTGCCCAACAGGTGTGGGAAACATAGAGCTTGCACAAGCCTTAGTTGTTTATCTCTTTAACATAGAAAATGCTCCTGTCAAAATCGATATGAGTGAGTACATGGAGAAGCATGCAGTTTCACGACTCGTTGGGGCTTCACCAGGTCATGTTGGTTATGAAGAAGGTGGGCATCTAACTGAGAGATCGAGAGAGTCGAGCGATTTCTGGATCCCGTGAGAGATCGAAGGGGAGAGAGAGAGAGAGAGAGAGAGAGAGAGAGAGAGAGAGAGAGAGAGAGAGAGAGAGTTTTCAGCTCGGTAAGCGATCGAAGGAGAGAGAGAGAGACATAGATTAGGGACATTTCAATTTGGTAAGAGATCGAGGGATAAAGAGAGAGCTTCAAGCATTTTCAGTTCGATAAGAGATCGAAGGGGAGAGAGAGAGATTAAGGAGATTTCAATTCGGTAAGAGATCAATGGAGAGAGAGATAGCTTTGAGTGTTTTCTACTTGGTAAGACATCGAAGGGGGAGAGAGAGAGAGATTAGGGAGATTTCAATTCGGTAAGAGATCGAAGGAGAGAGAGAGAGAGAGCTTTGAGCAATTTTGGGAGGCATTTCCCACGAGAGAGAGAGTCGAGCGGGAAGGAGGAACTGAACAAGATCCCCATCTTTGCATCCCAAAAGTGGGAATGGAGGAAGGCCTACGTGGCAGCCTCCTATAACTAGTTTAAATCAAGAGCAATGCCAGTTTGCCACATGGGAGAGATCATGGGTGAAATTGAGACTGCGTAAACAGAGAATAAGCTCTCTCACTCTCTCTGTCCGTCCCTCGATCCCTCACTCTCTCTCTGACCATGGCCACTACTCGTGTTGAACATCTTAGTTTTGATTTTTTCTTTCAGCCATTGATCTTGTTGACGAGGCTGCTGCAAAGCTGGAAATGGAAATCACTTCTAAGCCTAGAGAGGTGGATGAGATAGACAGAGTTGTTATCAAGTTGGAGATGGAGAATCTCTAGTTGAAAAATGACACCGATAAAGCATCTAAAGAAAGGTTAAGCAAAGTATAAAATGATTTGGCTTTACTTAAACAAAAACAGAAATAATTAACGGAACTGTGGGAACATTAAAAGGTTCTCATGACATGAATAAGATCAATTAAAGAAGAGGTACTTACGAACTTGGTACAAAATTCTTTGACGATAACACCTTCATATCCCCCCGTTTAAATCCTCTTTTAAAATGCCTGCAGATTGAAAGAGTTAACCATGAGGTGGAATCTGCTGAGTGCAAATATGACTTGAATTGTGCAGCTGAACTCAAGTATGGAACTCTAATGACCCTTCAACGCCAATTAAAAGAGGCAGAGAAGAACCTTGTTGAAATACGGAAGTCTGGACATTCTTTGCTTCGAGAAGAGGTCACTGATCTTGATATTGCTAAGATTGTTAGCGAATGGACCGGTATAGAAATGTCAAATCTTCAACAATCAGAGAGAGACAAGCTAGTCATGCTGGAAGAGGTTCTTCACAAGGGGGTGGTTGGTTAAGACATGGCAGTTAAAACAGTTACAGATGCAATTCGCCTCTCGAGGGCAAGACTATCTGACCCAAATAGACCCATAGACCCATAGCAAGTTTCATGTTCATGGGCCCTACAGGTGTGGGGAAAACAGAGCTTGCAAAAGCCTTAGTCGGTGATCTCTTTAACATAGAAAATGCTCTTGTCAAAATCGATATGTGTGAGTATATGGAGAAGCATGCAGTTTCACCACTCGTTGGGGCTCCACCTGGTTATGTTGGTTATGTTGGTTATGAAGAAGGTGGGGAGCTAACTGAGAGATGGAGATAGTCGTGCGATTTCTGGATCCCATGAGAGATCGAAAGGGAGAGAGAGAGGTAGCTTCGAGTGATTTTGGGATCTCGTGATAGATTGAAGGAGAGACACAGAGCTTCGAGTGATTTCAGTTCGGTAAGTGACCGAAGGAGAAAGAGAGAGCTTCGAGCATTTTCAGTTCGGTAAGAGATCGAAGGGGAGAGAGAGAGATTAAGGAGATTTCAATTCAGTAAGAGATAGCTCGGTAAGAGATCGAAGGGGAGAGAGAGATAGAGATTAGGGAGATTTCAATTCGGTAAGATATCGAAGGAGAGAGAGAGAGAGAGCTTCAAGCATTTTTGGGAGGCATTTCCCATGAGAGAGAGAGAGAGTCGAGTAGGAAGGAGGAACTGAACAAGATCCCCATCTATGCGTCCCCAAAGTGGGAATGGAGAAAGGCCTAAGTGGCAGCCACCTATAACCGGCTTAAATATGAGACCAATGCCAGCTTGCCACATGGGAGTGATCATGGATGAAATTGAGATTGCATAAACAAAGAATAAGCTCTTTCACTCCCTCTACCTCTCGAGCCTCCTGTCTCTCCTTTCTCACTCTCTCTGTCTGTCTCTCGATCCCTCACTCTCTCTCTGGCCATGGCCACTATTCGTGTTGAACATTTTAGTTTTGATTTTTTCTTTCAGCCATTAATCTTGTTGACGAGGCTGCTGCAAAGCTGGAAATGGAAATCACTTCTAAGCCTACAAAGCAGGATGAGATAGACAAAGCTGTTATCAAGTTGGAGATGGAGAAGCTCTCGTTGAGAAATGATATCGATAAGGCATCTAAAGAAAGGTTAAGCAAGCTAGAAAATGATTTGGTTTTGCTTAAACAAAAACAAAAAGAATTAATTGAACTGTGGGATCATTAAAAGGTTCTCATGACATGAGTAAGATCAATTAAAGAAGAGGTACTTATGAACTTGGGTCAGAATTCTTTGACGATAACACCTTCATATCCCCCCGTTTAAATCCTCTTTTAAAATGCCTGCAGATTGATAGAGTTAACCAAGAGGTGTAATCTGCTGAGTGCGAATATGACCGGAATAGTGGAGCTGAATTCAAGTATGGAACTCTAATGACCCTTCAACGCCAATTAGAAGAGGCAAAGAAGAAGGTTGTTGAATTATGGAAGTCTGGACATTTTCAAGAAGAGGTCACTGATCTTGATATTGCTGAGATTGTTAGCAAATGGATCGGTATAGCAATGTCAAATCTTCAACAATCAGACAGAGACAAGCTAGTCAGGCTAGAAGAGGTTCTTCACAAGAGGGTGGTTCGTCAAGACATGGCAGTTAAAGTAGTTGCAAATGCAATCCGCCGCTCGAGGGCAAGACTATCCAACCCAAATAGACCCGTAGACCCATAGCAAGTTTCATTTTCATAGCCCTACAGATGTTGGGAAAACAGAGCTTGCAATAGCCTTAGTCGGTTATCTCTGTAACACCGAAAATGCTCTTGTCAAAATCGATATTAGTGAGCAGATGGAGAAGCATGCAGTTTCACGACTTGTTGGGGCTCCACCTGCTTATGTTGGTTATGAAGAAGGTGGGCAGCTAACTGAGAGATCGAGAGAGTCGAGCGATTTCTGGATCCCGTGAGAGATCGAAGGAGAGAGAGAGAGAGAGAGAGAGAGAGAGAGAGAGAGAGAGAGAGAGAGAGAGAGAGAGAGAGAGAGAGAGCGTTTTAAGCTCAGTAAGCGATCGAAGGAGAGAGAGAAATAGATTAGGGACATTTAAATTTGGTAAGAGATCGAGGGATAAAGAGAGAGCTTCGAGCATTTTCAGTTTGGTAAGAGATCGAAGGGGAGAGAGAGAGATTAAGGAGATTTCAATTCGGTAAGAGATCGATGGAGAGAGAGATAGCTTTGAGTGTTTTCTGCTCGGTAAGAGATCGAAGGGGGAGAGAGAAAGAGATTAGGGAGATTTCAATTCGGTAAGAGATCGAAGGAGAGAGAGAGAGAGAGAGCTTTGAGCAATTTTGGGAGGCATTTCCCATGAGAGAGAGTCGAGCGGGAAGGAGGAACTGAACAAGATCCCCATCTTTGTGTCCCCAAAGTGGGAATGGAGGAAGGCCTACGTGGTAGCCTCCTATAACTGGTTTAAATCGAGAGCAATGCCAGCTTGCCACATGGGAGAGATCATGGGTGAAAGTGAGATCGCTTAAACAGAGAATAAGCTCTTTCACTCTCTGTCTCTCGAGCTTCCTTTCTCTCCTCTCTCACTCTCTCTGTCTGTCTCTTGATCCCTCACTCTCTCTGGCCATGGCCACTACTTGTGTTGAACATCTTAGTTTTGATTTTTTCTTTCAGCCATTGATCTTGTTGACGAGGCTGTTGCAAAGCTTGAAATGGAAATCACTTCTAAGCCAACAGAGCAGGATGAGATAGACAAAGCTGTTATTAAGTTGGAGATGGAGAAGCTCTCGTTGCAAAATGACACCAATAAAGCATCTAAAGAAAGGTTAAGCAAGCTAGAAAATGATTTGGCTTTGCTAATGCAAAAACAGAAATAATTAACTGAACAATGGGAACATTAAAAGGTTCTCATGACTTGAATAAGATAAATTAAAGAAGAGGAATTTATGAACTAGGTACAGAATTCTTTGACGATAACACCTTCATATCCCCCCGTTTAAATCCACTTTTAAAACGCCTACCGATTGATAGAGTTAACCAAGAGGTGGAATCTGCTGACTACAAATATGACCAGAATCATGCAGCTAAACTCAAGTATGGAACTCTAATGACCCTTCAACGCCAATTAGAAGAGGCAGAGAAGAGCCTTGCTTAATTACTAAAGTCTGGACATTCTTTGCTCCGAGAAAAGGTCACTGATCGTGATATTGTTGAGATTCTTGGCAATTGGACCAGTATAGCAATGTCAAATCTTCAACAATTAGAGAGAGACAAGCTAGTCAAGCTGGAAGAGGTTCTTCACAACAGGGTGGTTGGTAAAGACATGGTAGTTCAAGCAATTGAAGATGCAATCCGCCACTCGAGGGCAGGACTATCCGACCCAAATAGACCTATAGACCCATAGCAAGTTTTCTTATGTTTTGTGGCCTTGTTGTGTGGCGGTGGGGCTAGAGCTTGGTAAAAAAAAGCCCACTGACATTCCGCTTAACACAGTAAAAACGCTTCTTGTCAAAAATCGACATGGGTGAGCACATGGAGAAGCATGCGCCACTACTTGCTGGGGCCTCCTAAGCCAGGTTTGTTACAAGAAGGTGGGTGCTTAACTGAGATCGAGAGATTGAAGGACAAAATCCCAAGGAGAGATTGAAGTGGGAGAGAGAGAGAGAGAGAGAGAGAGAGAGAGAGAGAGAGAGAGACTAGGGAGATTTCAGTTCGGTAAGAGATCGAAGGAGAGAGAGAGAGAGAGAGCTTCGAGCATTTTCAGTTCGGTAAGAGATCGAATGGGAGAGAGAGAGAGATTAAGGAAATTTCAACTCAGTAAGAGATCGAAGGAGAGAAAGCTTGAAGCGTTTTCAAATAGGTAAGAGATCGAAGGAGAGAGAGACAGAGATTAGGGACATTTCAATTCGGTAAGAGATCGAAGGAAAGAGAGAGAAAGCTACGAGCATTTTTGGGAGGCATTTTCCATGACGTAAGGACCTACGTAGTAGGATTCGAGTATTACAGTAGCAGTCTCTTTTAAATTGCCTGCGGATTGATAGAGTTAACCAAGAGGTGGAATCTGCTGAGCGTGAATATGACCTGAATTGTGCAGCTGAACTCAAGTCTAGAATTGTAAAAACCCTTCAACGCCAATTAGAAGAGGCAGAGAACAACCCTGCTGAGTTTCGAAAGTCTGGACCTTCTTTACTCCGAGAAGAGGTCACTGATCTTGATATTGCTGAGATTATTAGCAGATGGACCGGTATACCAGTATCAAATCTTGAACAATCAGAGAGAGACAACTAGTCAAGCTGGAAGAGGTTCTTCACAAGAGGGTGGTTGTTCAAGACATGGCCGTTAAAGCAGTTGCAGATGCAATCCGCCGCTCGAGGGCCAGACTGTCCAACCCAAATAGACCCATAGCAAGTTTCATGTTCATGGGCTCTACAGGTGTGGGGAAAGCAGAGCTTGCAAAAGTCTTACTCGATTATCTCTTTAACACAAAAAATGTTCTTGTGATAATCGATATGAGTGAGTACATGGAGTAGCATGCAGTTTCACGATTCGTTGGGGCTCCACCTAGTTTTGTTGGTTATGAAGAAGGTGGGCAGCTAACTGAGATATCGAGAGAGTCGAGCGATTTCTGGATCCCGTGAGAGACCGAAGGAGAGAGAAAGAGAGAGAGAACTTCGAGTGATTTTAGTTTGGTAAGAGATCGAAGGAGAAAGAGAGAGCTTCGAGCATTTTTAGTTCGGTAAGAAATCGAAGGGGAGAGAGAGAGATTAAGGAGATTTCAATTCGGTAAGAGTTCGATGGAGAGAGAGATAACTTTGAGTGTTTTCAGCTCGGTAATAGATTGAAGGGGAGAGAGAGAGATTAGAGAGATTTCAATTCTGTAAGAGAATAAGCTCTTTCACTCTCTCTGTCTCTCGAGCCTCCTCTCTCTCCTCTCTCACTCTCTCTTTCTATCTCTCGATCCCTCACTCTCTCTCTGGGCATGGCCACTATTCGTGTTGAACATCGTAGTTTGGATTTTTTCTTTCAACCATTGATCTTGTTGACGAGGCTACTGCAAAGCTGGAAATGGAAATCACTTCTAAGCCAACAGAACAGGATGAGATAGACAGAGCTGTTGTCAAGTTGGAGGTGGAAAAGCTCTCGTTGAAAAATGACACCAATAAAGCATCTAAGGAAAGGTTAAGCAAGCTAGAAAATGATTTGGCTTTGCTTAAACAAAAACAGAAAGAATTAACTGAACCGTGGGAACATTAAAAGGTTCTCATGACATGAATAAGATCAATTAAAGAAGAGGTACTTATGAACTTGGTATAGAATTCTTTGACAATAACACCTTCATATCCCTCCGTTTAAATCCTCTTTTAAAATGCCTACAGATTGATAGAGTTAACCAAGAGGTGGAATCTGCTGACTACAAATATGACCAGAATCATGCAGCTAAACTCAAGTATGGAACTCTAATGACCCTTCAGCGCCAATTAGAAGAGGCAGAGAAGAGCCTTGCTTAATTACTAAAGTCTGGACATTCTTTGCTCCGAGAAAAGGTCACTGATCGTGATATTGTTGAGATTCTTGGCAATTGGACCAGTATAGCAATGTCAAATCTTCAACAATCAGAGAGAGACAAGCTAGTCAAGCTGGAAGAGGTTCTTCACAAGAGGGTAGTTGGTCAAGACATGGCAGTTAAAGCAATTGCAGATGCAATCCGCCGCTCGTGGGCAGGATTGTCTGACCCAAATAGACCCATAAACCCATAGCAGGTTTCATGTTCATGGGCCCTACAGGTGTGGGGAAAACAGAGCTTGCAAAAGCCTTAGTCGGTTATCTCTTTAACACAGAAAATGCTCTTGTCAGAATGAGTATGAGTGAGTACATGGTGATGCATGCAGTTTCACGACTTGTTGGGGCTCCACCTGGTTATGTTGGTTATGAAGAAGGTGGGCAGGTAGCTGAGAGATTGAGAGAGTCGAGCAATTTCTGGATCCCGTGAGAGATCGAAGGAGAGAGAGAGAGAGACAGCTTGGAGCCATTTTAGGATCTCGTGATAGATTGAAGGAGAGAGACAGAGCTTTGAGTGGTTTTAGTTCGGTAAGAGATCTCAGAAGAGAGAGAGAGAGAGAGAGAGAGAGAGAGATTAGGGAGATTTCAGTTTGATAAGAGATTGAAGGAGAAAGAGAGAGCTTCTAGAATTTTCAGTTCGGTAAGAGATCAAAGGGGAGAGAGAGAGATTAAGGAGATTTCAATTCAGTAAGAGATCAAAGGAGAGAGAGAGAGAGAGAGAGCTTCGTGCATTTTGAGCTCGGTAAGAGATCAAAGGAGAGAGAGACAGAGATTAGGGACATTTCAATTTGGTAAGAGATTGAAGGAGAGAGAGAGAGAAAGCTTCGAGCATTTTTGGGAGGCATTTCTCATGACGTAAGGACCTACGTTGTAGGATTCGAGTATTACAGTTGCAGCCTCTTATAACTGGTGTAAATCGGAGACCAATGCCAGCTTGCAACGTGGGAGAGCTCATGGGTGAAATTGAGATCGCGTAAACGGAGAATAGGCCCTCTCACTCTCTCTATCTCTCGAGCCTCCTCTCATTGAAAAATGACACTGATAACGTATCTAAAGAAAGGTTATGCAAGCTAAAAAATGATTCGGCTTTGGTTAAACAAAAATAGAAAGAATTAACTGAACTATGGGAACCCGAAAAAGTTCTCATGACACGAATAAGATCAATTAAAGAGGAGGTACTTAAGCACTTGGTACAAAATTCTTTGACGATAACACCTTCATATCCCCCCGTTTAAATTCTCTTTTTAAATGCCTGCAGAGTGATAGAGTTAACCAAGAGGTGGAATCTGCTTAGCGCGAATATGACCTGAATCGTGTAGCTTAACTCAAGTCTGGAACTGTAAAAAACCTTCAATGCCAATTAGAAGAGGTGGAGAAGAACCCTGCTGAATTTCGGAAGTCTGGAGATTCTTTACTTCAAGAAGAGGTCACTGATCATGATATTGCTGACATTGTTGGCGAATGGACTGGTATACCAGTATGAAATCTTCAACAATCAGAGAGAGACAAGCTAGTCAAGCTGGAAGAGGTTCTTCACAAGAGGGTGGTTGGTCAAGAAATGGCAGTTAAAGCAGTTGCAAATGCAATCAGCTGCTCGAGGGCAGGACTGTCCTGCCCAAATAGACCCATTGCAAGTTTCATGTTCATGGGCCCTACTGGTGTGGGTAAAACAGAGCTTGCAAAAGCTTAGCCGATTATCTCTTTAACACAAAAAATGCTCTTGTCATAATCGATATGAGTGAGTAGATGGAGTAGCATGCAGTTTCACGATTTGTTGGGGCTCCACCTGGTTATGTTGGTTATGAAGAAGGTGGGCAGCTAACTGAGAAATCGAGAGAGTCGAGCGATTTCTGGATCCCGTGATAGATCGAAGGAGTGAGAGAGAGCTTCGAGTGATTTCAGTTCAGTAAGAGATCAAAGGAGAGAGAGAGAGAGCTTCGAGCATTTTTAGTTCAGTAATAGATCGAAAGGGAGAGAAAGAGATTAGGGAGATTTTAGATTGTTAAGATATCGAAGGAGAGAGAGAGAGCTTTGAGCATTTTCAGTTCGGTAAGAGATCGAAGAAGATAGAGAGATTAGGGAGATTTCAATTCGGTAAGAGATCGAGAGAGAGAGAGCATTTTTGGGAAGCATTTCCCATGAGAGATCGACTTGCATGAGAGAGAGAGTCGAGCGGGAAGGAGGAACTGAACATGATCCCTTGCTATGTGTCCCCAAAGTGGGAATGGAGGAAGGCTTACGTGGCAGCTTGCTATTGGTATCTGATAAGATCGCTAAATAGGAGCCACCGACCAAAAGAGGAACTGTAATATAATCTTGGATTCGAAGGTGGATTCAAAGAAGGCGCCAAGTCATATGATCTCGCATCGGGTTAGTAAAATCAGAACCCAACGGAAAAAATGCTCTGAAGTTAAATAGAGCCCAACTTCCACTATCTACATTCCACAATTACAAAGCACAGTCCGAATGGGGGGTTGGATATAAAAAGGATAAGGATTCGAAACTCCCTCTATCGAGTGAGTCAAACCTACATGGTTGAGTCTAACTTCCTGTCCGTGTCCAGATCACCAATTTCTCTTGCGAGGATTTATGATCTTCTCCTCTCAGTCGGTTAAGCCGACGTAGTAAAAATCGATATATCTGCCTCTGAAAAGCTCTGTTTAGGCATCGTCTGGTGCATCGTTGCATTTAACGACGAAACCCAAACACACTTGGAGGAAGTGCACGTAACCCTCTCCGAATCATCTTTACACGCCATGATATGATTGCAATCAATGCCATGAATAATTTTTATAATTGAATAGAAAAGTAAAATCTCTCTTTGATGGTTGATGTTGACATTTGAATTCTGCGGTGCAGTGAGATTGAAAATCGCATTGAGGAAGCTCTGAAGTCAATCGGTTGTCCACGCCCTCTTGAAGCTTCTCAAATTGAGACTCTAGACTTCAAAGCCATTTTTTCAATTGTACAGTGGAAAAATGGGTTTTGATTTCACTAACCCGACCCGAGATCATATGACTCGACTCCTTCTTCGAATCCTCCCTCGATCAAATTGAGACTCTAGACTTTAAAGCCATATTTATATCTCTTCACCGTTGACTATGGCTCAGAACCCAACGCTCTTGATCTTGTATGTTTTTCTTTTGAGCAGCGGTACTCCCATCGCTTAGAGCCCCACTAGGGCTTCCGTTAGTACTATTTTTTTTTTATATATATTTTATATATATATTCTTTAATACATTTAAATATATTTAAAAAATAAAAAAATATAATATTATTAAAAATACTTATTTAATTATTAAATAATAAATAATAAAAATAAAAAATAAAAAACTCACAGCGATAAAAATTAACGGTAGAAACTAGTAGTAAAAATAGTATTTTCCTTTTCTTTTTCTATAAAAATTTTATTTACTTATTTATTTCAAAAGGTCCATTTGGTTGCAAATAAAACTGTGTTTGTACTTGTAGACGTGTAATTCTGCAAATAAAACCATCAGGACCAGGGGATTTCAAAGATCCCAGATGTTTTAGTGCTTCCTCTACCTCAATCTTAGTAAACTTCTTCTGTAGCTCTGTATTCATCACCTCAGTCACTCTCGGTTCTATCTCCTTCAGACATTCCTCAATTGCCTCTGTAGATGGCTGTGTGGTGCAGAATATTGACTTGAAATATTCATAAAAAACCTCTTCGATCCCTTCTTTATCTGTCACCATCCTCCCTTCAGCATTTTTAACCTCATTTATCTGATTCTTTTTTCTTCTTTGAGTAGCACAAGAGTGGAAATATTTTGTATTTTTGTCACCCAGCTGATACCATGCTTTCTTGGCTCTCTGCCGCCATTTGAGATCTTCCTGCCCCAACAAAGCCCCCATCTCTTCTTGAAGTTTTCTTATTAGTTCAGCATTATGAGGCCCTTCACTTTCTTGTTCCCTTTTCAGCCATTCAGTTTTTTGCTTCAACAAATTTATCACCTCTTTATCTTTTGAATTACCCCACCTAATTAAAACTCCTTTGCATCTATTCAGCTTTCTTTGGATATTCCTAATTGGGTTTGGATCTGCATCAGCCCTCCTCCACGCCCTTTCTACCACCCCAACCCCCTCCTCATCCCTTATCCATTTTGCTTCAAATCTAAACACCCTTCTTCTCTTTCTATTCACTAAGAATTGTTGTCTCAAGTCAAGCATTAAGGCCATATGATCTGATTGGACTACATTCAGAGTCTCCACCACTCTATCACTAAAAGTTTCAGACCATTTTGGATTAGCTACAGCCCTGTCGAGTCTCTCCTTAGTAAAGGTGCTGTCCATGTGCTTGTTGCTCCACGTATATTTGTTTCCCTTCCATCCTAAGTCAAATAGTCTATTATCATCCAAAGCTTTCCTAAAATCAACCATCTGAGTCTCTGCCCTAGGTCTGCCCTCCATTTTTTCAGATTGACACAAGATCTCATTGAAATCTCCTATTACACACCAAGGTATTTCACAATCAGAATTTAATAAGGATAATAGATCCCAAGTGTTTTTTCTTTTACTCACCATTGGATGCCCATAGAAGCCTGAGAGCAGCCACGACATTTTCTTCTCTTCACTCCTAACCATTGCATTAATATGGTGTTGAGAATAGCTAAGAATTTCCACCTCTTTTTCCTTGCACCACAGCAATGCCAGCCCCCCTTTTCTCCCCATCGGGTCCACAACTAAACATCCCTCCCATCCCAGTCTCCTTTTAACTCCCTCAACCTTACTAGCTACTAGTTTTGTCTCCATCAAGAAGACTACATTGGGTGACTTATCCTTCACCAGCAGGAGAAGGTTCTGAACTGTTCGGGGGTTCCCAAGCCCCCGGCAGTTCCAGCTAAGTATTTTCATTGTTGTTGGTGGAGCTGACTAGCAGCCTCCACCAACATCACATCATGTTTTGAAACTCCCTCCTCCATACATGCTTTCCCTTTTTTCGTTGCTCCCTTACTGTTGTCTCCAGGTTTTTCACTTCTCAGCTTGCGTTTTCCCCCCAAAAAAGAATCTCGTGTATCCTTTGTAACTGCCCCTCTAGCCCTTCTTTTCCACCTTCTTCTGTCCTCTCCCCCATAGTTTTCAGACATTTCCTTATCATGTTCAAGTTGCTGTAATCTAGTTACTACCCCACAATCCTCCACCGTCTTCCCACTTCTGCCTGCCCCTTCAGTCCTCTCCCCTGTCCCAGAGTTTTTATCAAACACTTGCTGTGCACCCTTTCCCTTCACTGCCTGAGACTCATTCCCCCCGTCTCCCAACTCCTTTTCTCCCAAAGACCCAATGGTATGATTAAACTCACCCTCGCTCTCACTCATATTCCCGCTAATCTTATTGCTCGAAGACTCTGAAGACTTTCCCCTTCCCAAATAGCTAGCTCTAAGCCATACCCCATATTGAAGTTTATCATTATTACCTTCCGTCTCAAGACAACCCTCACCCCCATGAAAGATCTTGCCGCATTTAAAGCACACTTTAGGGAGCTTCTCATAGCTCAACGGAATCCACAATTTGTTGCCCATTACATTAGCTATTCGACCCCTTGAGATTTTCTTTCTCAGGTCTATTTCTATCTTAACCCTTAGATAGCTTCCCCATCCTATTCCATCCTCCCTTATATCCACGCCTTTTACATTTCCAACCGTAGCTCCAATCTGCATTCCCACTTCTCTTGACATACATGCTAAAGGTAGATTGTTTAGGTGTACCCAGAACTCCTCGAAATCAAAGTTCATTTTCCGCGGGGGGGTTAAGCCATCAAACAACTTCAAAACAAACAGTTGGTTATCGAACAGCCACGGCTTCCCCTCCAGGACTCTCTCTCTGTCCTTCTGGTTCTCGAACGATATAACAAACATGTTGGGCACAATATTTCGCACTTGCCTTTATTTTCTCAATTGGCCATTGCAGCATATTTCTTGCAAATTTTGATATTTTCTGTGCAGGATATCCTATTTAGTTCTCAATCAGGTCTCATACTACTTGTATCTATTTTACATTTTTTTTTATTTAAACAATATTTTCTCTTTTTTCTTTTTCAATAAGAAATTGAACAATCATTTATATATATGAATTATATTTTTAATATTGTAAATTGACCATGAAATATTTATTGGTTTATATATGCATGCTCCATTTTATATCATTTTGTGGTAGTGATTGTGTATAATAAACTATTTACATTTATAAAATTCAGCATAAATAACGATGTGCGTATTGCGCAAGTTATAGGCTCGTAATTATAATGGGTTTGTCGTGCCATTTAGGCTGGTGTTGAAGTTGCGACCGTGTATGATCAGATCTATTCAATATTACCCAAAAATGTTCAGACTCGTTTACTTTTTGCCGAATGCATCACGTCGACTTGTATTAGAAATATTAATAGGTACAATACCTGATCCCTGTCCCTGCCGGAACTCCTTTGCACAACCAAATTAGTGCAATGTGTGGCCGGTAATCCTTTTCGACTCTTCCTTCAGCTTTAGCATCTTTGACTTGGGCAACAAGCCGGGGTTGCAGACTGCAGTTGTCTGTATTCTGGAGTTCTCCAGGTTTATCCGGCTGGACCCTTTGGTTACATAAAAGGACACATTAATCGACCGACTCCCCCATTAACGTCAGCCCACGACTGGGTTGATCGGGACCGGTTTAACAAAAAAAAGATTGTCAAGTTCGTTGCTTCCAGTTTTGGTTCATGATCCTACGTACGTATGTTTAATAAATCATTAAATAAAACTTGAGGGAAACCAAAACCAACGTAAGCAGCCTCTTCCATTCCTCCAAAGGGCAGAGACGCAGTTTCAAGGAACATCGTTCAGGTTATGATTAGGATTTTGACTGTCCTCGTATATTATTATTGCAAGGATATTAGAATATACAAGTTTTATAAAAATAAGTGGGCAAAAGTGTAACTAACCTTTTTGTTGTCCAGATGACTAACTTAAGAAGCGGTGAATTGGGTTGTTTTCAAAAAAATAACAATTATAAATCAAATACATAATATAAAATGTGAATAAAATACTAAACAACAATAAAATAATGAGTAAGGGTAAGAGATATGTAAGCTCAATATTTTAACAGGGTTCAGTTCCACTACCTACATCCTCACCTCAAGCTACTCCTTGGAAATTTTCAAATTTACTATTCAACCTCTTTTAGGTGAAGATAGAAACCTATTACACATTTGAACAACATTGTTTCAAAAAATTCAAGTAGAATACCTTCTACACTTACAATCACATTCCAAGCGGTGATTTAGCTAATTTCCATATAGAACTCCTACTACTCACAAAAGTTACACACCATTTTCTATTTATACAAGAGTTGATAGTTGGTAGGTTATCAGACTATACTTCTTAATAAGTGAAATGAAAATAATACGATGCAAACTATATCTCTCTCAAAACAAACGAGTGTTAAGGCTCAAAACGTAAAAGAAAAGATATTGAAGTTTTTGATGAATGAATGTTGTAAAACTTGTAGTTAATGTATATTTTTAAAGATCTCAAATGAGCTATTTATAGACATATGAGACTTCATTTTCAAGTTTCAAACATTTAAATATATCATGCACATGTGAAAAATGACAATCAATCATCTTTCAAATTTTCTAATTTAAAACTTTTAAACATATGATGCACATGTGAATGACAATCAATTATCTTTCCAATTTCAAATTTCAAACTTCTAAACATATCATGCATTTGGAAAATCTCAATCAATCATCTTTCAAATTTTAAATTTGTAATCATATCATGCACATGTTAAAAATCTCAATCAACCATCTTTCAAATTTCAAATTTCAAACATCTAATCATGTTATGCACATGTGAAAAATGCAAAATGATTTTTCATGATTATATTAAAATACTTTTGAGCCTTAACCCTTTTTTGAATTTTGGAAGAGATGTACAAAAATACTCATAAAATTACATTTGTAAGCTTGTTCCATTGTTGCTCATGCTTGATTTGTTAATGTCCTTGATATTCAAAACTTCATTATGTAGACAACTTGAGACTCCTTTATGCTTAAATTCATTTGTTATCAACAAAATTCACAAGTAGGAATATAATTTTATGAAGCTTGAAACCTTATATTCAACACTTTTTTTTTTTTTAATAAAACTCTTATGGAGCCAAGTTTAAAAGATTCCATAATTTTAAAATAATATATATATTTTTATAAATCAAAATTTTAAAAGAGAGTTAATGGAAGTAGTTTTTAAAAATTAATTAGAAGTCTTCTTTTTTTTTTTTTTATAACAAAGCAAATAACTTTATTCATCAGAAAAGAACTACAGTAGGGGATCATGCTCAATGATATGTGAAACAATCTCAGGAAAAGAGTTCCACCAAACCATTAAGTCATGTAGATGCCAATAATACTTTGCCAAACAATTGGCTGCAGCATTGGCCATACGGCCTCTATGCTGTACTACAACTTTAGGAAATCTTTTTAACAGATTTTTTTATCTCAAGAACTAGATTTCTCCAAATAGACATCGACTCCTCCTCTTTTATAAGCTCTTGAACAACTGACAAAGCATCACTTTCCACTTGAAGCTCATGAATTCCCAATGGCAAACATAACTAAAGGCTCCTTAGCAAAGCCAAAAGTTCAACTTCCTTAGGGTCATTGATCTCATGCTAGAGTTTGCTAGCTGTAAAGAGCACCTTACTAGTTTCATCTTGAAGTATCATTCCCACACCAGATCTACTTTGATCATGAAAAAGGGCTCTATCAACATTCAACTTTAGACTACCCATAGGAGGAGGGATCCAACCACAATGAGGCTTTACTCCTTTTTTTTCTGTTCTTCTGCTGCAAACTTGTACTCACTTGCAACTGAGACAGCATGGTCTACTGCCTGTTCTAGAGCTATCCTCTTGTTCTCATAGATGAGTTGGTTTCTGCTTTACCAAATTCCCCAAGCACATAAAAACAATTTTTCTAGTTCGCCAGTTTTCTTCCTTCGAAGTACTTGATCCATAACATGTATAAAATCTATTTGTGCTGCATTTTCTTGTAAGAAGTTTAGTTGAGATAACAGAACAATTTTGAGTCTAGAACAATAAAGGAGTGCATGATTGATATCCTCCTCCTCTATGTTACACCATTTACACATTGTACCTGTGACTCTATCAGTACCTTCTTTGCTTGCAGGTTCTTAAAAGTTGGCAAACCATTTTGACATACCCTCCAAGCAATAATTCTTACTCTATTTGGGACTTTCAGTTTCTAGATTTTCCTCAACATCTTTCTTTGCTTTTCTCCATATGAGACACCTCACCAAGCTGCCTCTCTTCTCTAGATGCTAGGAACAACATGTAAGCACTTCAAGCACTGAACAAATCATTCTTCTCAGGTTCCCATACTATAGTATCAGGTCTATTATCAGCAGGAAATGGTAAATTGAGGACCTCATATGCTTCTCTTGGGGGTAAAAATCTGGAAATCTTCTCCATATCCCACCTCTTTGTATGAACACCAATTGACTCAAAACCTGTCCAATTCATTTGTGCTTGTGAGACAGAAGCTAAAACTGGAACACGTTTATGATGAGGTAGCCAATAATCAGTCCAAATGTTGATTGCCTTACCATCACCTACTCTCCAACAACACCCTTGTAATAATAACCTCTTTGCCTCCCATATTCCCCTCCACACATATGAGGGTGTTGCACCCAACTTAGCATCTTTGAAAGTTGTTGTTGGAAAGTACCTGGCTTTAAAGATGTTATGTAGCAGTGAATTTTTCTCCTTTAAAATCTGCCATCCGTGCTCAGCTAGAAGAGCCATATTGAAAGTGTGTAAATCTTTAAAGCCCATATCACCTTGACCTTTGGACTTGCACAGTTTCCTCAAACTCACCCATCTAATCTAATCTTGTAGATTAGCCCTGCGAAACAACGCACTGTCATTTGCAAACATAAGATGGTTAACCTTTGGAGCCCCTCTACAAACTTGAATTCCTTCCATTGCACCTTGCACATCAGCTTGTTGTAAAAGTGATATAAGGCCCTCAGTGCAAAGGAGGAATAGGTAAGGGGAAATGAGATCCCCTTGCCTTATACCTCTACTAGGAAATATTGGCCCCTTAGGTTCCTCATTCACCAACGTGGAAAATGAAACTGATTTCACACAGTGCATAATTAAACCAACCCACTTAGTACCAAACCCCATTTTAAGCATCACAGTTTCAAGAAATTCTCATTCTATTCGATCATAGGCTTTACTCATGTCAAGTTTGAGTGACATGAAGCCATTCTTTCTTTGCCTCGTTTTGCTAATGAAATGGACGAGCTCATAAGCAATAAGGACATTATCAGAAATCAACCTGCCTTGAACAAATGCACACTAAGCCTTGGAGATCAATTCAGGTAGAATACTCTTTAGTCAATTTGCTAGCACTTTTGACACCAATTTATAAATCACATTACAGAGGCTTATTGGCCTAAAATAAAAAACTAGCTCAGCTTGCTTTTTCTTTGGTATTAAGGTAACAAAAGTATGATTTAATTGAGTAGGAAAAGTACCATTTTTAAGAGCATTCAAAACAACATTTGTAATATCTCTACTCACAATAGACCAATACTTTTCATAAAACAAAGGGGCCATACCATCTGGTCCAAGGGCTTTGCTGGGATACATCTCCTGAGGGCTACTTCTACCTCTTCTACAACAAACACCATGTCAAGCTTTGCCTTCATCTCAGTAGTCACTCTCCCCATCAACCTGTCTAGGAATTGTAGACTGCCTCTCTCAGTTGAAGCAGTAAAAAGAGTTTGAAAATAATTGAGGATCACTGCATCTCCAGCTTCATCCACTTGCCAATTCCTTGAGGAGTTGCATATACCCTTGATCAAATTTCTGGCCCTTCTCTATGAAGCCTTATAGTGAAAGAAAGAAGTGTTTTTATCCCCATCAGTCAACCACAAAACTCTTGATCTTTGTCTCCACATTATCTCTCTTCTTTCTAACCACTTATGCACCTTTGCTCGAGCCTATTTAATCTCCTCTTGACTATGTCCTCTAGGATCTGATTCTTAAAGTAATTGTAATTGCAATTTAGCCTTTTTCATATTCTTTTGAACATTGCCAAAGCATTATCTATTCCAAGAGTCTAACTGCTCCCCACATCTTTAATCTATCTCATCACTCCCTCCATACTTCTATCTCCATCACACCCTCGCCAAGCATTTGTTATAATTGTTTTACACCCTACATTGTCCACCCACAAAGCGAAATAACTTCTTACCTCTTCTCTGTGACATGTCATTCTGTACATGCAGCTTGATTGGGACATGGTCAGAATAAACAACATTACCATGTCTAACATAAGCCATAGGAAACATGTATTTCCATTTCAGATTTGCCAAACAACGATCCAATCTCTCCCATATACAAGGTGCAGGTTCCCTTTTATTACACCAAGTGAAGGGTGTACCATGAAAACTCAAATCCAACTGTTCACATTCATCCACCACCTCTCTAAAATCTTGCATCTGTCTTTCTGTTCTCTCCCTCCCTCCACACTTCTCAGTTGGGCTCAATATCTCATTAGAATCTCCCATCAACAACCACCCTTGCTCCCTTGGCACCTTAAGAGATCTCAATAGGTTCCAAGTTTCCTGTCTTTTATTAGCTTCAGAGTGGCCATGCACCCTAGTAAAAAACCATAAATCAGAAAAACCTGTTATTTCCTAAATAGATGCATGAATGTGATATCGAGAGAAGTTCTGAATAATTACATTGATATCATGCTTCCAATATAAGGCAATACCACCAACTTAGGAGCCTTATTGGGGTCGGCAGAGATCAACTTAGCTTGGTCAACATCCAAATATAAATCTTCTGTCATTCTACTTTTCTTAACCCCCGCTCAAGTAGAGATGCCACTCACCGAGTCTTCTAGAAGTCGTTTGCTGCCCGAGATCAAAGGCTGAGTAGAAGAAGACATATCAGACTTATGAGCACGCTTCTTCCAAGTATTACGAGAGGAATTGTTTGATGGCATCTGTAAGATTTTATGGGCCGAAAGCTCTATATGGGCTACGGCATGTGGAGAGCACCCGTAGCCCAGTTCATTTATATCCTCCCGCCCAGAATTCAAATGACTTTTATAACTATCATCTTCCACCAATTGTGTAACTGGCATCCCATGATCCTTCTGTAACTACTCCATATCATTAAAATCAGGATTCTCAAGCGACTTACCCTTATCCCTGCGTAACGTTGGGGACGTATGATCACCTACATTCCCGCTTCCTATAACTGAGTGATCAGAAGATCCACCGTTACTTTTTGAACTATCGGCAACCTTATTGCCACCTTCCTCCACCACCTGCTTCCCCATCTTTGAGTGTACCTTATTCCCTTTCGAACTATTACCAGACGGTGCAAAAGATTTGAATTTTCGACCTCCTGATTCCGCACCACCAACTACCAAATTGCTTACTATCCGCCATCACAGAAGCAGAAGATGGACATCCTGATTTCTCATGGATCACACGGCCACATTGTAGACAGAACCTTGGAAGTTTTTCATACTATATTGGAAACCAGGTCTTCACACCTTGCAGCATCACAGTTCTACCCCTCGCCAGTGGCTTCCTTAAATCTAATAAAATTTTCACACGAAGAGAGAAGCCCCACCCCACATCATTAGCATTAACTTCAACAGCCTCCACTACCAGCTCCAACGAACTCCCCAATTTTGTTCCATAATCTTTGGATATCCCAACCAGTGGCAAGTTATGAAACTGAACCCACATGGCTGCCACATCAAAAGACATATTACTGATAAGAGTATACCCATCAAATTCATTCATCACAAACATATTACGATCAAAGAGCCAAGGCCTCCCATCCTCCACCCGATGTTTATCTGCTTGGGTGGCAAAGGTAATGATAAAAGTGCTCTGCCCCATCTCAGTAAGAGTCTTGAGTCATCTCGTCTTGTAGAATTATCTTTATACCATTCATTATCCGGAGTGGTTAAAAGATTGGATCATGCTACAGCCCCGTTGGGGGCTCCCGCTAGGGGTGTAGTACTATTGTTTTAGATGTATTTTTTTTAAGTTATTTTTTATATAGATTTTTTAATATTTTAAAAAAATAAAATAAATTTATAATATCATTAAAAAAATACTTCCTTAATCAGAAAGTAAAAAAAAAAAAAAATCATTAAAAAATATTTCTTTAATCACGAAATAAAATAAAAAATCATAAAAAATATATTTTTTATGATTTTTTATTTTATTTCGTGATTAAAAAATATTTTCTAATAATATAATGATTTTTTTTATTTTTTAGAAATATTTAAAATTATTAAAAATTTTATATAAAAAAAAAAACTTAAAACAACACATAAAAATATATTTGTTAGATCTAGCGTGACATCTAGCATTTTTCTAAAATATTTTAAAACTTATAAAAATGAGTCAGATACTCAATAAAATTTATATTATATAGTATACATAATAAGCATGTACGTTTTCAATTTTACAAAAAGTACGTTTTCAATTTTACAAAAAGTATTCACATTCATACATTTAGTCACATTATACATAAACATTTATTTTAATGCTTATGCATTCCTTTCCTTGTATCCTCAATAGTTGGTACACACTATTACCCATGTGTGTAAAGGGTTAGCGGCTCTTGTGATCATGGTTCTTTCCATGGTAATAAAATAAGAACCTAGCTAACTTCATAATGATCATCACTAGTTGTATCGCTAGCAAGCCAATTCGGTATTGCAATTTACCCATCAACGGTACCATATCCTCATGGCCCTTATAAAACTTTTTTTTATAACATGCATTAATTTATTCATTAATAAAATTTCTTTTCCATTCGTTTCGTTTCGTTTCGTTATTTTAATATATAGAGATGAGAAATGCTACTTATCATATACACACAACACACCAACATGTGATTTGTCATTTTTATCCTTATATTTAAACACATATATTTACACTCAATATATGTGTGCTTAAATAGAAGGACAAAAATAATAAATCAAATGTTGTTGTGTGGTGTAGGGGATGACAAGTAGAACTTTTCTTCATCATAATAATAATAGGAATCATATAAAATAGACTACCAATAAATAGGCTAATACAAACACACACACACACATATCCTTTAAAACACACGCATGTATTTTTGTTAATAAATCATAAATTACAAATTCTTTGTGAATGATCTAGACCTTTACCTCCTCTCCCCAAACCAAGTTATGTCTTGTAGTTTCATCCTCACATTACATATTATTGAGGACGTTCAAGCATTGAAGCAAAAATGAGTTGAATATTCAGATAAAACTACTTCATATAGTAAACGTATAAAAGAAATAGATTTTCAGTTGTGCCATTACATTCACAGTCACAATTGGTCTCATTACTAGTAGAATCTTTTTCCTTTAATCTATCGTTGATTAGTGCATACTATTACCCTGTGTGTTAGGGTTAGTAAACTTTGTGGTCATAGATCTTCCCAAGACTATCGAGAAGAACCTAGTCTTGCTCAAGATGGTCAACACTAGGTACACTGCCTATAAGCCATCCACCATTGCAATTCGTCCCTCACCCTATGGTATTGTCTTTATAATCATGACCATTTGAAAACTATTTAAATTACCTCGTACTGTCTTTCATTCATTTTCCAATCTATTCATTTTCTTTCTTTATGCCTTTCATTTCGCTACTTTTCATTTATTGACTACATAGGGTTACTTTACATACAAGAATAACAGTTAAGAAGCATATAGTTCATTATGCTCATGCTTCACATTAATAATAAGAGTGTATGCAAACTATGCTACCAATAAATGGTCTATATTAAACATTTAAGACTTGTATATATATTGTGGCGCCCTTGGCCCCCGGTTGTTGTTTGGTGAGGAACCGTGGTGCTCAGGATGCACGCTGAACGATTACATCCCTCACATGGAGTTGGAACTTATGTTCTCGTATGCCAAGCACACATGTATATCAAAGTTGCAATGGAAGTTAATGGTACATAGGTATGTACATTACCTGTCCCTAAATTGAAGTATCCACAATTTACTATTAATTAATCTATAAGATAATTACAAATCAATATTTGTTCATTGCCCAATTCAAATAACATTGTATCCTAAATTTACAAAAGATTATCAACTTAATGGGGACAAGCTCCCATGGCTATTCCACAGACTAAACGGGTCCTTCATCCTCGAAGTAACCCTCCTGAGTTACATTTGGATCAAAATCTACAGTTCCAATGGGCAAAACCGTAGGGAAGACCACCACAGTGAGATTTCAATGAAATCTCAATATGTTACAACTCATAACAACATTATTAATGTAAGAAAATGAAGATGGATATGAATGCATAAAATTTATGTAAATAAACATTGAAACCACATATATCATAAGTATACCAAGGAACCAATCCTCCAAGTGAAACAACATAGCCATGAGCCATCATAAGCCTTACAGAGCACCCAGTGTCCAAATACACAATAAACATCTTGTAACGTATCATTTTCCGGACCACGGGTCCAAATGAGTATGTGGGATCTCACCATCACATTAACACAAGGAATCTATTAACCTAAGTCATATGTGGAACCTCTTCACCAAAACAATACGGGGAATCACTTCACCTAATCAACACAAAGAATCTCTCAACCTAAGCCAACTCATGGAATCACTCCACCACTCACACCCATTTTGGTTTATTAACGCATATCACTACGACTCCCCATCATAGACTATGCACATGCCTTGGCTCCCTTCGTCACATTGTGGGTAAAGATCACACAAATGACTTTGTAACAAGCGATGCCTAGTTTCACACATGGCGCATTTATGGCCAAGCATCCTCTAGCTTCCGCTAGCGGAGAGGCAACGACGTCAACCCGAGACCATTACTATCTAGTCAATTCCCATTGTCGCCTGGTGATAACCTAGGAGACGTTACCCAGTTCTTAAGCACTCCTGAGTAACAAAAGAAGTTCCATCGATTTCACTCCTCATGAAATCAATACATTAAGTACTTTGATATCACATCATCAAAGTAGTCAGTAATTGTAATGAGAAAAATATGCACTAGAAAAAGACTAAGAAGTAAAAGATGAATACCTTGAACATATCCACTGACATTTACCCCACATTATAAGCATCGTCATAGGAGTGAACCTACCTGAAAAGTGAATATACACTAAGAGTTGTGCTGAAATCGTTGGCTTCTTTGTTGATGATGGCCTCAAGCTTAGCGTCCTCCTTGAAGTCCCGAATAGAAAGATAAGAGATAGAGAGTATGTATTGAACTTAGAGATCTCGAAATTGAGATGAAACCTGATGGCGAAATATCTTTTATACGTGCCATGCTAATAGTCATGGTTCTAACAAACTTTGTTTCTGATTGGTTGAAAGAAGAATCGTGAATAACGATCATCCTTGTATACATTGGATTGAAGAATGGTATAGACCATATAGATTGATGGACAAGACTCACACGTCCCCATAGCTTACCTAAGAAACAAATGCGCAGTCTGCCCCTTTATGAAAACTGCCCATGCGGCATTGAGCCTTACTTGCTAGGCCAGATGTATGGCTTGCAAGTCCATACTCCTCTTTTCCCATGCAATCTCCTATTGAGATGTCATTGTTGAAGTAGAAGCCTCTTGGTAAGTCACTTGCTACCATTTGAACTCTTTCATGTTATCTTGTGTGTTCCTAATTCCGTACCATGTTTCCCGTTGCTCGCCCAAATTATTTATGTGTTACATGTTGCTCGCCTGATAGCCTTTGTGTCCTTCTGCATTGGCTTGCCTTACATATTGCTAGCATGCCTTTTTCTCATACGATGTAGAGCGTGTATCCTTTGGTCGCTTCGATCATTTGCCCATGTGTAAGGAGTTCCTTCTTTCAAATTGGTACGTCCTCGAATCATAGCTTTGCAACAATGATATTTTCATTTACATAAAAACAATAAAAAGGAATTAACTTCATCCAGAAAATCAATTTTATGTAGTAAAATTGCATTTACATCACTGGCACATTTATAAATAGGAAAATGCTAACTTGCCACATGGTTTTGCTCCCTCATTTTGACCGCTCTTGTATTTTATTTTTATTTTTTTACTTAATGGTTAAAAAATTGACTATTAGTGAATTTTTGATTATTTTTTAAAAAAATGTTTAAAGATTTTTAAAAAATTATTGAAAGGAAAAGAAGAAAAAAAAAGTGCAATTTGCACTAGGGGCACACCTAGCGGTACATGCTAGGTGGCCTTCTTTTTATTTTCCTCGTCATTCTTAGGGCAATGTTCTAGGCTCAATCTATAAGGAAATCTGGCCTTCTCTTTTTTTTTTTTCCTCATCATTCTTAGAGTAATGTTCTAGACTCAATGTATAACCCTTCTCAATTGGAGTGTCTATGAGTTTGGAGTTGTGCATCGGAATCATGCTAAAACTTTCTTAATGTATGCATCTTGAGATAAACCAAAAAACTTCGTAGATCGATCCCTTGAAGTTTTAATTTCAAGCACATATTTTGCTTAACCCATCTCCTTCATCTCAAAAATAGAGGCCAACCACTCTTTTATAATGACAATGATCTCATATCATTTCCAACTAATAAGATTTCATCCACATACAAAGACAAAATCAAAAAACTCTTCCCTATATACATTTGACATACACATAATGGTCTTCTTCTAACATCTCAATGCTAATTGAAGTAATGTCCTCATGAAATCTGAAGTACGTCTAGAAGATTGTTTAAGGCTATAAATAGAAAGTTTAAGCTAGCATACTTTGCGCTCTTATCTTCTCAACCTCAAAACCAACAGGTTGATCCATATAGATATCCTCGTCCAGTTCTGTAATGCTCGTCCTTCTGGTGGGACTTTAAAAAATAATTTTAGAAAATGAGACGAGAATTACTAAAAATTTTTAAACTGTTTTCTTTCCTTCTTAGGTTATAAAAGATTCTATAGTTAAAATTTAAAACTTGCATTTAAAAATCTAAGAGATATTTCTGCATCGATATTCATTAAATTAAAATACATGTCTTTTTACAAAATATGATTTGATACATTTATTAAAAGTTGCCTACGCTTCTATGATCTCTTCCTTAGGCAATGTCTGTTTTGACGCTTCATTCTTATTTCATTCCTGGGTGGGGCACACATAAAAACAAAATGAGTCGAATACTTAGTAAGCATTACTTCATACTTTAAAAATATACGAACATAGGTTTCATTCATGCATTTCTCATTCATATTCATTCTTTACATAAAACATTTTCTTTCTTTGAAAACATTACAAGTGTAGCATGAGGGCCCATTAAACCCAAGGCCGGTCCATTGGATTCTCTTGTCTTTTTTTTCTTTCTCTTGTTTTCACTCAACTGAGTAACCTCCCCTACCCCACGATGTCGTTTGTGATGAGTTTCATCTTGCCGCTTGCATTTTATATTCTTGATTGTTTTTCAATTTCAGTTTCTACACTTCCAAAGATTCCTCCACCCAATCTCCATTATCTCCACGCCTAGGCAATTTGAAGTTTGAACTCCCTTCCCCTTTTTGAGTTCTCTCCTTTATTTCGTTTCCGTCCATCACTCGAGTCTCTCTCTCTCTATTTATCTATCTTCTTCGCACCAAGTCACTAAGCACCTGGAAACTCCACCATCCAACCACCACGGGTCTGCCCCCACGGCCCAACACCTCTGTGTCCTCAATAGGAACCTGTCCCACGCACTCGTCAGCCTCCCCTGAACCAGTCAAGATCACGCCAAAAAGGAATCAGCGTTGTCGCATGTCTATCCCTCCTCCACGAACCAGTTGCTACCAACGTGAACCTGAGATACCCACCAACGTTCTCGACGGAAGCCACCAGTACAACCACGAAGCCCAGCTGTGTTCAAGCACCGTCAACCACTCACCACTGAACCACTCCACCCTGTGACACCGTGAGCCTCCTTCACGCCTCCTCATCTCTCGGTTTCTACCCCACAACCCAAGGGCCAGCAAGACCACCACAGAAGTGAACTCCACCACTGCGTTGCCCCTACACCATCAAGCCACCATTCAAGCCACTGCATGTCCCCTATTTTTGACCCCCAAAACAGAGCAATAAAACCACTTTCCCCCTCCTCAGTTCTGCAGCCCCATGACACTTCGGTGAAGCTTAACTATGCCGACCAACAACCCTTCCGCCACCCACATGCCATTCCATGATCTGCTGCCGCCCCAACCACCCTGTCGCCATCTCTGGCTACCTCTGTAAGTATCTCACACGATATGCCTCTTACCGTGTTTCCTCTCTGTAATTTCTTTCTTTCTCTCTCTCTCTCTTACTCCCTCTCTATCTTAGTGCCCTCCGTGTTGCTGATTGCTGTATGTTTGCCGCCGTGCTAACACCTTACATCCACCGCGCGCATCCTTCTCGTTGGTATGAAACAACCCTGCCTTCTGCACACGGGTTGGCTGGAGGTAGTTTCACAAGGTTGTTTGTTTTGTTTTATTTATCTATTTATAGTTTGTTTTTAGAGCACATGCTTTGACAAATTTCTAGAAATGTCACTAATTTTACGTAGCATGTTTTCCTTTATATATTAAACTGTTGTATAGACTTAATTTTTAAATACATGTTTTCATAAAGAAATTAAAAGAAATTTTAAATTGAATTATTTAGTATTAAATCATTTTTAAAGTTCAATTTTTAAAAATAAATAGTAACTACGCAATTTTACTTTTGAGTACTTAAATTTGATTAAGTTGAATTTTTATTAAACGGGATTTTATTGATTACTTTAATCGATTTTGCTATATTATTACATTAAGTGAAAATCGAGGTATTTGAGAATTTTTTATATTTTAAGGTTTCGAGGAATTTAGATTTTTAGGAAAATAGACTACTTAGCGTCTCGGGTAAGTATTGAAAAATGTGTTAATTTCAGATACTTATGGAAATTACATGATTATTTTTATAGGTGACAATTGATTTCCCGTTCAGTACTGTTGTGAAAAATTTTCGAAAAGCTAAAAGGTCCAGGTAAGCGGGGTTCCTATGCTAGGCTTTATACGAGTTATTAAGACTGAGGTTAACTTTCTGAAAAGTTTGCATATTTTGTGATGAAATGAGAACTTGGGAAAAATCAACATCGGTCGCTTATTTGCACTACTCATGAAATCTATATGAAAAAAGGAAAATATTTTCAGACATACATTATGTAGACATGAGCTAAATTTTGTCACGTTATCTCTGAAATCTAAAAAAGAGCGATATTGAGAATCTGAAAAATTGTGCATTGATTTAGAAAGATGCTCCGACTTTTGTTTTCAGTATGTGAGAATGATCTGATTATGATTTGGTACTTTGTTTTATTTTGATATGGCATCTGAAAAACTTTGGCATGGTGTACTAATCGTGTATTTGACCCTGCCTCTGCTATGCTCTGCTCTGTTTGGGTTGGTACCAACTTCTCTGTCTCTGAGTGCACCCACTTTGGAAACAAAGTGATTTTATTGTGGTCTTTCTTGTGTGTACACTCAGGACTTCGAGAAGAATAAAAGAAACATTTCACATCTGTCTCTTCCCGGTTTGGTCACCTGGGTTAGCACAACCCTACCACGGGGGTGAAACATGGTCTTTGTTCTATAAGATGCTCTGTTTTGATGTGTTGGTGATGCTCAGGTTATGTTATGCCAAAGTATTTTGGGTTTTATATGTCTTAAAACCATCGTTCTGTTACATTTGAAAACATATTTTGTTCTGCATGATAACTCTAGAAAATGTTTTGTTCTACTTACCATACTCTGTAAATGCTCATGTTTGCACGCTAGTACATGTTCTTTGCTTACTGAGTTGTTCATAACTCACCCCTTATCTTCACAATATTTTTCAGATATTTTGGATACTTCAACGGAGGTTCAAGAATATAAAGCATGGGTAAGGCTTGGTGAGCATAGTATATTAAATACAAAGAGGGTACTTTTTATTGAAGAATTGTTATTGAATAGTTTTGTTTTGCTCTGTTGACTTAGTACTTTGGGAAGTTGGCATGTATTTTGAGATTTCGCCGTATTCTTAGTTCTTTATTTTGGAGTAAATGGTTTAAAGCAATGAGGTCTATGACTAATTGAGGAATTTGAGTTTATATTTGTACAATGAGATATGATTTTAAGTGTTAAGAAGTAACTCTCCGACCCATCCGAGACCAGGGCATTATAACAAGGTAGCATTTTTCTTTAAAAATATTTTTATTCCTCAAAACATTTCCCACCTTATATATTCCTTCATAAAAACTAAAATGTTTCGTACATCTAATTATTCTTATCACTTTTCTCCTGGCCAGTACACATTGTTATGCCTTATGTGTTCGGATTAGCAGTCTTATGGATCGGATTCCACCCATGGCTACTGGTTGGGAATCCTTCAATTAGGGGGCAGCACTGGGTGCACTATCCATACTACTTACCTAGCATTGTAATTTGCCCAATCCATTGGTACCATCATTCATTCATTCAGTTGTGGCTGTTATGTAGTTTCATATATTAAAACATCCATTCATTTTCATTCATTCATTCATTTCATTCCTTTCCTTTTCAATCTATTCATTTATTAGTCCATTTCTTTTCATAAAACATCATTTCATAACATAAAGCACAAACATCATCATTTCATTTCACGGAACATATATACAATATGTACTACATATAACATCCATTCACATGCATACAACTATTCTTGGGGTGCATAAAATGGGCTGTCAAAGAAGTCCATTACATACATGTACGTTAAAACATTAATACCTTAATATACTTTCATAGATCATCGTTTCATTTTTAAGAAAACATTTCATTTTTCCTTCATTGCATAAAGAGAACATTTTTCTTATGAAAGCATTTCATTTCAATTTTCTAAAGAAAAACATTTCATTTTTATTTTCATAACATTTACAAAACTCTAGAAGAGTATGAACATAATACTTACCAAGGCTTCATGCCATTTTTATTTAAAAGGCAACCCATTCATGTGGTGTCAGATGACAATCTACATGCATACATAACCTTAATGTTATTTCCTTTTCATTTACATAAGAACATTAAACGTAGAACTTGCACAATAAAACTACTCATAACTCTTAGTGCATTCTCTTCCAAATGGCCTTAACATCCCATTGGTTCTTTACTTAAACTTCCTTCACTTAGACTAGTCATTGTCCAAATCATCTTCATCAACTATTTACTTGTATACTTTTTCATGACCTTCCTTATTGTACAAACTTATACATCTAGGTATTCATAATATCCATTTTATTTTACTTATACACGTCATCATTCAATCCTTGAAGCATAATTATTTTCATAAATCCTAAACCTAAACTATGAACCTAAAAGGCTAACTCGATTTCTAACTAATAAAGTGAGCTCCTATGCTTCACTTTACTCTCTAAAGTATCATTTAACAACCTACAACTTGATTCCGTTTCACCATAAAATCCAAACAACTATTACAATACCCTTCCTCTATACACAATCCAACACTAACTCAAGTTCTATTTATTTCCTTATGTACAAACATATAACACAATCCAAAACAAGTGTACATATACAATCCACCCAACACACACATGTGCCATACCCCTTTATCACTTAAGATCAATATACAATTCATTTAAGTATCCACTTGTTCTTACAAGCTCCATCCAGACATAATACATTCAAGTATTCAAAGTTGTCCAATGCAGGAAATCAATCAAGTTACATATATACCCTACCATTTTTATCACATAAGATCAACATACAATTCATTCAAAGCACTGATTTGTTTTTACAAGTTTCACCAACAAATAGTCATCCACTACATGAAATATGCCCATATAATTTATGCACCTACACTACACATTCACAAAACTTACAAGCTTCATACACATACCACACGTTCAATACAAGCTCTTTAGTCAATGCAATATATCACTCCTTATAATTTATCATAGTCAACACATTAAATACACAAAATTTGTCCAATTAACCAACATCATTGTCATGCTTTTCAACTTCACTACAACTCCATCATTTAATCCCAACACTTCAAGGAATGCCATCTCAATCCAGCTTCATACATTAACATCAAACATCTCAATACAATGCATTTAGGTAGCAAAATCCACAATCAAGCATAATCATGCAATTTCAAGTCACTCCCATACTCAACATCCAATGCAAGGGAACCCAAAGGTTAAATACTAAATTTTTCCATACATTAAATCGACACAAAGATACATGTGCTCCATCATCTATCACTTGGGCTCAACACAAATCCATCACACAATTAAATAGTCATATAAGTTTCATATTACAATCAATATGCATAAAAATCAACCCACCCAACCTTCACAAACACTTTACTCAATTTACAAGCCTCTTAGTGATACATACATATTCCCAAGTTACCATCCAACACAAGTACACATACTCCATGACAAGTTTCCAATCAGCATATCAATTATTCATAGTTTATTGAAACATATACATTCCATGTATAAAATCTATTCATATCATTTAGAAAAATTCTATTCATCATCCCACACACCACACACAATATTTTTTTTTTAATTTTTTTCTCTGATCAAATGTGTGGTATATGGATGATGAGTAGAATAACTCAATAAGTTTAAGAAGAATAAAATAAAAACAATTTAATTTTTTTTTTCAAAAAAAGTGTGGTGTGTGGGGATGATGAGTAGCAAAGCTCCATCATTTATACATCTACACAATACAATTACAAAGCTTTATAAGTTACCAATCATGACTCCTCAGAACCACAACCATATATCATTTCAATAATTAGTACTAATTCACATCATCCCACTCCAATCTTCCATATACATAACTTAAATTTATAAAACACACTTGTTGCCCATAGTATCAATTTATTGCCCATATAAACTCCATATACACCAACCTACTAATTTATAAAACTTTGTTAGCTCAACTACAAACTTCCTTTAGTCTATGAAATCAAACACCATATCATGCAACTACATCTACATACTCAATACAAAATCCAATTAAACTCCACATAAAACAACCAACACATTCAATACAACAAATCTGTTGAATTCTTGGACCCCATGGTCCTCATGTACATTCAAATCATAAACCATTGCATTTGAGTACAAATCCAACCAACTCTTCATCTAAATCAATATAAACAATAAATTAAACCAATGATCCCTTTAAGCTCAATTTACAAAAAAAAAAAAAAAACACCGAAAACACATACTAAATCCATGGTTCATTTAAACTCCACACACCACAAACCAACACAACCCCATACTTCAAAATCTCCATGCTTCACCTACAACTCCATTTCAATCCCAACCTCACAATCACTATATTCAATCAATCAATAGGCCTATTAACAATAAATATAACACACATATTTTCAATTCATCATCCATTTAAACTCAATGTACAACAAAGTTAATTAATCACATAGCTTCACAATATCCCAACCTTCACATCATTTTAGTTCATTGAAACAAACACATTCAATATATAAATACTCTCATGTCATTTGTTTATACACCAACCCCAAACAAACTCATAAAGATTCACAAGCTTCATTCATGGCTCAACACAATTCCAACCAAGTATAACACAATTTGCATATGCCCAAGCATTCAAATACAATATCATTTAATCAAGTGTGCTTATTAATCTAAGAGATAGGAAAATAGGGGTTATACCAAAAATCTAAAGGCTAAGAATGTCTTTGATGGTTGTTGTTGGTGAAGCTACCCGTAGGCTTGAGATTGGAAAAGTGGCTTCTGCCGTGCGGGATAGAGGGGATGTTTGGGTCATGGAGGCTCTTTGTGACTGCAACGGCATAGAGGAAATAATCATAAATTTGTGGCTTTGACTTCACTGTCTTGGTTGAACACGGAGCAACCACCCTATTGAATGGTTGGCACTTTCTGGGCAACTAGAGGTGCTACGGACGAAGATGCTCACAGAAGATAACATATAGCATAATGAACTAATACAAATAAAAAATACAACAATAATTTATAGATAATGCCTAAATTTTATCTTTAATGTAATTATTAGTAGGAGCCTAATTAATTACTTTGTTAATTATTATTTATTATAAATAGTAATTTTATCTTTGATTACCTTTTAGATCTTTGTCATTTCATGATATGGCAATGGGTAAATAGTTACTAATTAACGTTTTGTTATATTATTAGTTATTTTAAATTTAAGAAATATATATATCTTTCTAAGTTTTAAATTTATTAATGTAATTTTTTTTTTAGCTAGTACTAGGATCCTAATTAATTAATTATTATTTCTTATATATGTGAAAAGTTTTATAGTTTTTAGTTCTTTGCCTATTTCATGATATGACAATAGATTAATAGTTACTAATTAAGGTATTGTTATATTGTTAGTTATTTTAAATTTAAGAAATATATATGTTTTCTAAGTTTTAAATTTATTTTTCTAAAGTTATTAATATTGGTTCCCATTTGAACATATTTTTGTTCTTCGAATGGTAACATATATCGTTCGAATGTGCCTATATAGCCTTCGATTGATATATGCCCAGTTTCTAGAATTCCACACAAATTCATTTTTTCCACCAAAAAAATTATTTGAGGATGCAAAAGTGATAGATTTTTCATAATACGCATCACAAAACAAATGCAATAATTATTTCGATATTTCCACATCAAACACAACAAATAATTCACAAATAAACCATAAACAATAAAGAAAATAGGCATGGAAAGAGTGAAATATTTACCTTAATAACAAATCCAAACAACAATATTCACCACAACTCACCTATACCACAATTAGTAAAATTAATTGGATGACAAACAAAATATCACAAGAATAAATAATCAAGTGGAAGTAAACACTTCAAAAATCTTATCAAATAGAAGAGAAAAAATGCTTCAAGAACCCTTTTAATGGCACCCTTCCGCCCCCCCCCCCCTCTCTCTCTCTCTCTCTCTAGTTTTCTAAGTGCGCCGCGTGAGAGAGGTTTATGTGGTTTCGGACGTCTTATTTCTCATTTTTGGGTTTGAACGTATTTAAATAACCATTCAAATGGGAAATAATGTAGGCACAAAAATTTCTTCACCTTGGAACAATTCAGTGCACAATCGAACTCCACTTACAAGCCATTCGAACGTGTTTATATGTACCTCACTTGGCAGAAAATAATCCCTCCACTGTTTTTCAATGGTGCCAACATAGTTTGAGGGGTTCGAAAGATATATATGTCCATTCGAATACAGAATTATATCGTTCGAACATCCAAGTATATTGTTCTACCATATATACAATAATATATATATATATAATTTCTCATATATAGTATCTATATATATATATACACATATATATAGTATATAAGGATATACTATACTTTTATAAGGATATATATATATACACACTAAAGTATAATAATTATATATAAAGTATATAACATATATATAGTAAGCTATGTAGTATATATAAGAACAATATAGTATACTCATATAAATTTAGTTAGAAATATTAATCAAATAAATTAATTAATATTAAATAAATTTACCAAAGCCATAAATCCCAGGTAATATTAATCTGTATTTTTTCTAAATCCTCATAATATTTTTCTTGAATATAATCTCTTTCTGTTTCTGTAAAAGTTGAGAAAAATACTAATCTTTTGTGATTATTTTCTTCTTTCATATAATTTTGTTTGAGATATTCTTTGTTAATTTTAAATTCTTCTTTATTCAAGGTATATATTTGAGCATCATCTCCAACTATTTGAGAATATGTTAGAGAATAAGGTTCATTTTTAGGATTATGAGAGGTGGATGCTTTATCAGGATGGCTAACAGCATATACTGGTGTATCAATAATATTTTTGGGAATAATTCTCTGAATCTGTGTGTCAAGACTCTAGGATCTAGTGTCAAAATATCTAGTGTCAAAATTTTGGGATTTATTCCGAGAGATTGATATAAGAACAGATCTGGGTGTATGATAACTAGAGGGTGCTGGAGATGAATAATGTGAAAAAGATATTCTAAAAGGTTGACAAGCTATTTGGACTGTTTAGTCCACTTTTTGATCTATATATTCAAGATCATCCTTAGAATTATTTTCTATCTTAAGTAATGGAGTAATATTCTCTAATTGTCATTCCTTAGGAAGAGTAATTTGATTCCAATTGATTTGTTTAGGAATTTGTACACTAGAGTTTTGTGTACTAGATTGTAATAATAATGTATATCCTTTTAAACTGGTAATAAGAGCTTGTGGTTCTAATATTGTTTTTATTAATTTATAATGGATTCTATAAACTACTGTTAAAGGATGTGATCTTTTCATCATCTGATAACTGTTTGTTTTAATATTTAATGTTAAAGCATGTAAAATATTAGCATTGAATAATGAAAAAGAATAATTTGGATAACAATTAAAATAAATTGATCCTTCAAACAGACTTGATTCTACCATTCCAAGTAATGAATCATGAAAATTATAGTGTCTTCCGTCTCTTAAACAGAGTAATATTGAGGTGTTTAATCCACTTCTAGTGAGTAGTTTTATAGCTACTTGCACTAATCCAATATGTATGAAAGAATATTTATGTTCTTTGTGATGTTTAATTGCTTCTTTTGTTAATAGTTGTAACGATTCATAATCATTATTTAAACTAATGGGTTTTTCTACTGTTTTAATTGTATAATTTGTAAGAAATGATAATTTAGAAGAAAAAGTAGAATGTCTGTATATTTGATTTTTTGGAACATTAGGAATTGTCCAGTCTTTTAGATTTCTTTCTATATATATTATACTGTAATTTTTTTATTGATGTTATCAAGTTCTAGGAGGATACTAGTAGTGGATTCATTAGGTTTGAATAAAGAATTCATTGAGACAGGTTGTTAGACAAAAATTTCCTATATCCAAAGAGAAATAAGTAAATTAAGAACTTGAGAGAACACCACCGGAACCACCCTGAAAACCTTCCAGCATGAATGGGCTGACTATCGATTTTTCATGGCTTACCAACACAAGCTTCCTAATATACTTCATTATCTTTTGTTATGAGTTAATTTTGTAAAAAATCTGTAGCAGTAATTTCTTACCCTTTTTTTTTTATATATAAAGTAAGAATGCTCAAATGATTTCTTACATTTTTAATTTCGTTTCTTAGGAAATTGTAGTCAGGTTCATATAATTCTATTGCTTCTTGTCTACTCAAATATACATGATATTTAGACATCATTAATGTATAATCTTGTCTCAACAATTGTTGTTTTCTCTTAAGATTATTTATATTATTTATCAAGATTTCTAATTCAAGTTTTAAATTATATTCTAGACATTTTAACTCATATAAATCACGAAAACTAGTATCATGAGCATAATAATTATCCATCATAAAACATGTATTTCAAAGTTAAACAGCAAGGAAAAATAGCAATATAAAAGGTAAAATAATAAAATATAACAATATAATCACCAATGGCTTTAATACCAAAGGCGTAAATCCCAGGTAATATTAATAGATAGTAATAATATTAATAAGAATAATATGTGGTATAATCAGCTATATACATGATAGCAGATAGAGCAAGCGGTATAATCGACCATATGCATGAGGAAGCAAATAATATAGAAAAGATATGTAGAATAAACTTCTTCATTAAAAACATAATACTGATAAGCAGACTAATTCTCAAAGGAGTTGGAAGCAAAAGACATGAAGAAATGAAGATTTACAAAGTAAGGAGGACTGGAGTAGAGTAGTTTGGGCGAGAGAGGAAGAGGCTTCAGATGGGAATTCTGAATGCCCTTATTTCTTCGTGAACCCCTTTATATAGACACTAGAACAGTACAAAACAGTGATTCTAATAATACATGAACAGTATCAGCCGTCATTAAAAACAAACTAACACAATACAGGACACATAAACTACTATGTACAAAGTCATTTATTGGTTTTTTGGACAATAATTTGACATGAATAATAATCTTTTAGGGAGATAATATTCCTAACAACTTCCATGTATCATGCTGACTAATTAAGAAAATAGTAATCTTCTGGAATCACATAATCTGAGGGTCATAATTTGCTAATTTCAGTTCAAACGGGTCTTGGGAATCCATCAGATGTATTGGATGGTAGGGTGAGTAATCTTGAGAAGGAGAATCGGCTTGGTTACCCTGAGAATGAGAGGCTTGTTGAGAAGGATGGTATAAAGATATATTTCTAACTAAAGTTATGATCAGAAATGATTGCCAACAGCCATACTAGAAGGAAAAATTCATAGCCGGACTTCCATATTACTTCGCCCAAAAGGTACGAGAATCATTAGCCAAATTAGATGGTACTATTGACTTTCATAATCTCACATATGGTGATATAATCAGTAATATTAATAGATCTGGTTTAACTATTTGCAACGATTTAAGATTAAAAAAGTAAATGGAGAAAAAAAAGAATTAGGTACGTTTTGTGAACAGTTTGGTTATACCCCATTATTAACTCATTCAAGAAGACACAAAAAAAAGAAAAAGAATTTATAAGAATTATTCTAACAAAAAATGAAATTACAGAAAACCTTATAAAAAGATAAAAGATAAACAAACATATAATAGACAAATTGTTTGCTATAAATGCAGAAAAGTTTGACATTATAAATCAAATTATAAAGTCAAACAACAGATTAATGAACTAGATATATCTGAAGCATTAAAAGAAAAATTATTAGACATTTTTATAACACATTCAAATGAAGAGAAATATAGTTCTTCAGAAGAAGAAGAAATCTATCAATTAAAAGAATCAAGTTTTTCATAGCAATCTTCTGATAGTGAATCCGAAGAAGAAAAAGTATAGATTTACAATTGTCTAAATAAGAATAATTGTATTTGTAATAAAACCATTAATGTACTTTCAAAACAAGAAGATGTTATATTAGAATTAATAGATAAAATTAGTAACCCTCAAGAAAGAAAAGATTATTTAGAAAAGCTAAAAGACACTTTTAATAATCAAAACACTTCGGTAATGTCATCCTCAACACCGTACAATTTTTTAGAAATAATAGGAAAATTTAAAACAGATAAACAGAAAATTACGATACAACATATACAACAAGAAATCAATGAGATAAAACAAGAGATTAGAAATTTGAAAACATCCAATCTCAAATTAGAAGTTTCAAATGAACAATTATTACAAGAAATTATATTATTAAAAATAGAGAAAAATGGAAATAATTTCCATAATAAGAAATATAATAAAAACAAGGAGAGTGCTCAACATTAGATGAAACAGATAATTTCATTAATATCTTTGATAAGATAAATTTTCAAAATGGTATGTTGAAGTAACAGTTTCAATTAATCAAGAATTTTCTTTCACTACAATTGTCCTATTAGATACAGGAGCAAATTTAAATTGTATACAAGAAGGCTTAATACCTTCTAAATATTTTGAAAAAATAAAAGAAACATTATCCCAAGTTAATGGAACAAAATTAAACATAAATTATAAATTATCTAATGCTCATATTTGTAATAATAAAATTTGTTTTAAAACAACATTTATCTTAGTAAAAAAATATTAATACCAAACTAATATTAGAAAATCATTTATTTGCTTTACTCTACCATTTTTCTGTAACAAAAGAAGGAATCTCTACTAAAATATTTGGACAAGAAATTCAATTTAAATTCTTATTTTCCCCAGTATCAAAAGAAATTAACTCTTTAAATGAAGTCTCAGAAACCAGAGAAATTAATTTTTTAACAAAAAATAGAATTAGAAGAAAAGAAAGCCAGATAAGTTTATTAAAACAATAATTAAAATATAAAAGAATTCAAGAACAATTAAAAGACCCGTTATTAACCCAAAAAATTGATAATTTTAAAACTATAATTGAAAATGAAGTATGTTCTAACCTGTCTAATGACTTCTGGAACTGAAAACAACATATAGTTGAATTACCCTATGAAAAAGAATTTTTCGAGAAAAATATTACAACCAAGACTAGACCTATTGAAATAAATAATGAATTATTAGAATACTGTAAAAAAGAAATTAATGATTTAAGAACAAAATGATTAATAAGGAAAACTAAATCACCATGCAGTTGTGCTGCCTTTTATGTTAAAAAACAAGTAGAATTAGAAAGAGGATTTCTTGTCTAGTCATCAACTATAAACCTTTAAATAAGGTATTACAATGGATTAGATACTCAATTTCTAATAAAAAATATTTATTATCCAAACTATATAATGCTACAGTACTTTCAAAATTTGATATGAAAAGTAGGTTTTGACAAATCTAAATTGATGAAAAAGATCGTTACAAGACAGCATTCACAGTTTCCTTTGGACATTTTGAATGGAACGTTATGCCCTTTGGATTAAAAAAAATGAATTTTAAAATATTATGAATGAGATATTTACCCATTTTACTCATTTTTCGATAGTTTATATAGATAATGTATTAATATTTTCTTCATCTATTGAACAGCAGTGGAAACATTTAAATACTTTTGTTCAAATTATCAAACAAAATAGATTAGTCGTTTCATCACCAAAAATAAAATTATTTCAAGACAAAATTAGATTTCTTGGTCATGAAATTTATTAAGGAACTATTACACCAATTAGCATAGCAATAGAATTTGCTGATAAATTCTCAGACGAAATAAAAGATAAGCAGCAACTACAAAGATTCTTAGAAAGCCTCAATTATGTTGCAGATTTGTATCAATCTCTCAAGCCATTATGTAAATCATTATTTAAAAGATTAAAAAAGAATCCACCCCCATGGACAGAAAAATATACAAATATTATAAAAAAAATTAAGGCTCATGTTAAGAAATTACCATGCCTAGGACTCTCATTTCTTCATAGTTTAACAATTGTTGAAACAGATGCCTCTGATCTTGGTTATGGAGGAATTATGAAACAAAAATTATCAACAGATTCGGAACAAATTGTCCGTTTCCATTCAGGATGTTGAAATCCTGCCCGAAAGAATTATAGTACTATTAAAAAAGAAATTGTAGCTATTGTATATGTATTTCTAAATTTCAAGATGATTTATGAAACCAAAAGTTTTACTTAGAATAGATTGTAAATCAGCCAAAGAAGTTTTGATTAAAGATGTGAAAAACCTGGCTGCTAAACAAATTTTTGCTAGATGGCAAGCTATATTAAGTATTTTTTATTTTGATATTGAACATATTAAAGGAGAATCTAATTCTCTTTCTAATTTTCTATCCCGAGAATTCTTACAGGGAAAATCATGTCATCTTCCAAGTCAAAAGTAAAGTCTAAATCTTCATATGCACAACCACCATCTCCTCCCTATCCTTCACCTTGTCCTTCTACAACTCCAAGACCATATACGATATTGGGGTCATTACCACAAAAGATTAGACCATCTTACAATTCATTTTCACCATTAGCCTCTCCAAAATTACCAACCTATTCTAAAGTTGTTTCCCCTTCTTTCTCTTGTCCTTCCCAAATTATTAATCCTCCATTACTATCTCAGTCTTCTTCATCTCCTATTATCATCAAATCTTAGTGGCACCCAGTCTTCTCCATCGAATCTGAAATTCAACACCTGTCTGACCCCTAAAAATTTCTTGATGCCTTTCTTTTACCAGACTGGCATTATGTTTCACAAAATATTAAGAAAACTCAGTATTTTTATGAACTCATATTAGTAGACACCGACTCAATTATTCTCTCTGAAATTTATTGTTCTCTTCAAACTCAACATTCTCCACCCGCATCTCCAATTATTGCTTTTCATAAAGTTACCATTAAACAGGTTCTCACTTTGGAATAATGGGGGAAAAAATCTCTATTTAACAAGAAAGTTTTCTCATCGTTATGATCCACCTTATTATGATTGTTATGATTACTAGCAAGCATGGAAAAAAATCTTTCTAAAACAAAATAAAAATTTGCGTCATTCGTGGTTCCTTCATTTTGACAAATTACAAGAGATTAACACACTCTCGAAATGATTTTCACTATGGTGAGAATATTATGGACCCGAACCTCTTCTCATTTCTCTTCCCCTCCAAGAGAGTCTTTGAATTTTTACTACACAAGATGACAGTCCACCAGTGACTCACTCAAAAATGAGTAGCACAAAGGCTATCCCAAGTGTAGGAGGATGTCGCGTAATAATTATGAATAAATTCCTAGATCGTCTCCTCAGGAAAAGTTAATTAAAATCAAACTCGTTTAAAATGGTAAAAATATTCACAAAGAGGAAATAAAAACGATGGTATGTGCAATGGATGGAAAGTGCAAAAAGAATGAAAAGGGCACTAGTCATGGACTAGATTCATATTTTTGAATTTTTGAGTGTCGAATTGAAATGTAAAAGACTAACAAATTGAAATTAACAATTAAAGAATCAACTAAACTGAACAATCTTAATTAATCTAAAAATTAAACAATAAAACGGAAATTATTTAAGTCCTAATTAAACTGTAATCAATCTAATATGCAATGGAACTAAGAGATTAATAAAACTAAGCTAAGAATTAAACTAGATTAGGAAGTAATTGACAAAATACGAACTGAAAATTGAAAAGCCCCAAAATTGAGATTCTAGGGTTCATCCTTGTATTCAAATCACAAATTCTCAAAATTAATCCATAGCAATTGTAGTCACTGTTCAATGAAACCTTAAAGAAGCGAGACAAATAAATAATATGAAGTAAATAAACAGCAAATAAAATACCCAAAAGTCTAAATCAAATATATCAAAAAAATTTCATAAACTTTTAACTGAAATTAAATAAAAAGTAGGGAATGAAAAGAGCAAGCCAAATGAATGGAGATGAAGGTGGTAGGCAATGGAGGAGGCGGCTGGAGCGGCAATTGGACCCTGGAAGAGTTCTTCAAATGTGTGGCCTGCTCTACAAAAATCTCCAATTTCGTGCTAATGATATGCTTAAATAGGGTAAGGAAAGAAACCCTAAGGTATTCATATTCTCGCACACAAAATCACTTAAATTTTAGGACTCAACTTGATAGCCACGTACGCCCTTTAGGATTTTGAATTTGGAAATCCTTATTACAAAAAACTTTGTAGCCCTTTAAGCTATCTTTCCAACGCATCAAGAATCGTATCAATCCAATATTTGAGCAGAAAGTTATGATTAAAATACTAAAATATGTCCATTCTATCTTCTAACGCATTTTGGACTCTAATCTGAATTACTCTCAAACCCCATCATTATCCTTATTTGAAGAGTTCTACACTCGTTGAAAGTTCTTAAGTTGTTCCAACGTCTTGCCCACTTGAAAGTCCTTTGAATTTGAATTTGAAATTAGAAATAATATAATAGAAATTAGAAATAAAATAAGAATAATAAAATATCAAAAATATATTGTGCATGTGAATGAACATTGTCTAATTAAATCACAAGTTATAAAATTAAGCATAAATCATGCTATTAACCAATTTATTCATCTTAACTATTTTTTCATCTAACACCAATAATAATATAATAAAATAAATAAAATATATTGGTTCTAAATGTATAAAATACGCAATAATCCAGCTCAATCACACCCCCCAACTAGCCTTTTGCTAATCCTTGAGTAAAATAGTGAAAATTAATTGAGATGAATATTGCATAAAGATCAAAATTCAAACAAAAACAATCAAACACAATTCTGCATTCTCACAAAAGTGACACGTTACTACTCAACCCCCAGGGGCTATACCCACCAAGACAATCTCAACAATCTTTCACATAAAATTGAGGCAAATGTCTCAGAACTTAAATGTGTGTGTGGAGCTAAACTGGTTGTGTTCCTCATTACTAGCCATGATTTGTCATAGGATTTTTCAACCTTAAGATTAATCATTGCTGATTCTAACTACCTCAAAGCCCAAGGGACTAGCAGTTTTCACGCCAGCTCTGTTTTTAAAGGTTGAATACTCAACCCCCAAAGTCTTGGGTAACTGTTTCTGGCCCTTTACTTAGGAAATCTCACGAAGCCGCCTTTATCTATTTTTTTTCTATTATTTTCAAATCTCTTTTTTTTCTTTCTTTTCCTTTTCTTTTTTTTTTTCTTTCTTTTTTTTCTTTTTGAAGCATGGCTTGGTAGTCCTGCAGTTTACTTCTCCTGTGTTAAATCAATAAACAGTAAATAAGGAACACTACAAGCTTAAGCATGTGCAAAATGTCCTTCAAAATTTGCTCCTCGTTCTACAAAAATCTTATCAAGTCTCATCTCAATAAGTATAGCATCCCGGTGTTTCAAGTTACACATCAACAAAATATGATGCATCAAAAATCATGCTCTATGCTTAAACTTGAAAATAAATCTTCACAAAATGATTCCGCTCAACTACTCCACCAAGATGCTCAGATTTCACAAAATACTAGAAATAGAGTGTGTGTCAATCATATGTGTATCAATGCACATCACATCAATGCAAATTTTTTCCTTTTTCCTTCTTTTTTTTTTTTTAATTCTGTGGACACACGCTACCCCCAACTAGTGAGAGACATGGTCCTCAATGAATCGAACGAAAGAAAATAAAGTGCACAGGAATAAGCAAGCAAAAAAAAAATCAACATGAAATATAAAATCAAAGCAAAACAACAAATAAAAAAAATAAAATGCAAGTAAAAAAAGCTGTAAAGGGTGAAAAGATCAAAACACTTCCCTGGAATCTTGCACAAGCAAGATCTCTTCGTGTGGATCAAAGACCTTCAGAAATGGCTTTAGACGTTGTCCATTGACAGTGAAACTATTTCCATTATTTGGATTGACAATGTCTACCGCCCCGTGAGGATAAACCTTCTTTACAATGTACGACCCACTCCATCAGGATTTCAATTTACCAGAAAAAATATGTAAGCGAGAGTTGTAAAGAAAAACTTCCTGGCCAAGTGTAAAATGCTTTGGATGAATTTTTTGATCATGTAGACTTTTTATGCGTTCCTTCACCAGCTGAGAATTGTCATAAGCATCCCGACAAGCTTCATCCAATTCATTGATCTGTAATTTTCTCAACCCTAAAGTTTCATCAAGTGACATGTTAACATGTTTTATAGCCCAAAGAGCTAGATGTTGAATATCAACAGGTAAATGACAAGCTTTACCATAAACTAATCGATAAGGGGACATCCCTAGATTTGTTTTAAAAGCTGTCTTATAAGCCCACAAAGCATTAGAAGCTTAACTGACCAATCTTTCCTATTAGGATTGATAGTTTTCTCCAAAATGATTTTGATCTCTCTATTTGCCAATTCTGCTTGTCCATTTGTTTGAGGGTGATAAGGGGTGGAAACTCGGTGTGTGATACCATATTTTTTCATGAGTGTAGAAAATGGTTTGTTGTAAAAATGAGAACCCCCATCACTAATGATAATTTTGGGCATGCCAAAGCGAGTAAATAGAAATTGTAAAAATTTTAGGACAACACGATGGTCATTTGTTTTGCAAGCGATGGCCTCCACCCATTTTGAAACATAATCCACAACTAATAAAATATATATGTTTCCAAAGGAAACTGGAAAAGGTCCCATGAAGTCTATTCCCCAACAATAAAAAATTTCTAAGGTAAGAATAGGGGAAAGAGGCATCATGTCTTTTTTGCTAATGGATCCCAATTTCTGATAAGGCTCACAAGTCTTACAAAAATTATAAACATCTTTAAACATAGAAGACTAGTAAAAACCGCTTTGCAAAATTTTAGAGATTGTTTTCTTTGTTGAAAAATGACCACCACATGCACCCATATGACAAAATCTCAACACAGAAGAAAACTCATCATCAGGAATGCATCTTCGAATCAATTGGTCCGAACAATATTTGAAAATGTATGGATCATCAAAGTAAAAGTGTCATATCTTAGAGAGAAATCGACGCTTATCTTGGGTGGACCATTAAGAAGGCATTAGCTCAGTCACCAGATAGTTGAGTATGTCAATATACCAGGACGCTCTATTAATCACAAACAGCTGCTCATTTGGGACACTATCATCAAGAGGAAGACTGACATTTGAAGAGAATGATGGCAATCTAGAGAGGTGGTCAGCTACCACGTTTTCAACTCCTTTCTTGTCCTTAATGTTGATGTTGAACTCTTGAAGTAATAAAATCCAGCGAATCAAGTGTGGCTTTGCATCTTTCTTAGCCAACAAATACTTAAGAGCAGAGTGGTCAGTGAAAATAATAACAGGAGAACTAAGAATGTAAGTACAAAATTTATCAAGTGCAAAAACCACTACAAGCAATTCTTTTTCAGTAGTGGTACAATTTTTCTGGGCATCATTCAAGGTTCTACTGGCATAATAAATCACAAAAGGTTTATTATTCACACGTTGCCCCAAAACAGCTCCTAAGGCATAATCACTTGCATCAGTCATGATTTCAAAAGGAATGTCCGACTGCAGGGGTTGCATGATAGGGGCAGTGGTAAGTGATTCTTTAAGGATATTAAAAACTTTTTGGCACTCATCAGTCCAAACAAATTGAATATCATTTTGTAAAAGAGTGCACAAAGGTTTTGCAATAGAACTGAACCCCTGCATAAATCGCCCATAAAAGCCAACATGGTCAAGAAAAGAACAAATATTCTTAACCGTCCTAGGGATAGGAAGTTTAGATATTAATTCAATTTTTACCTTGTCGACCTTTATACCTTCAGAAGAAACAATATGTCCCAAGACAATACCCTAAGTAACCATAAATTGGCATTTCTCCCAATTAAGTAAAAGATTTTTTTCCTCACATCTCTGGAGAATACGAGCCAAATTATGCAAACAACTATCAAAAGATTTCCCAAAAATAGAGAAGTCATCCATGAATATTTCACAAATATCATCAATCATGTCAGAAAAAAATACTCATCATGCATCTCTGAAAAGTAGCTGCAGCATTACACAAACCAAAAGGCAATCTGGTAAAAGCAAAGGTACCAAAAGGACAGGTGAAAGTGGTTTTCTCCTGATCCTCAGACGCTACAGGAATTTGATAATAGCCAGAGTATCCCCATCCAAGAAGCAATAAAATGCATTACCAGCCACTCTTTCTAAAATTTGATCCAAGAATGGTAAAGGAAAATGATCCTTCCTACTAGCTAAATTAAGTTTTTTATAATCAACGCACATTCTCCAACTAGTAACCATTTTAGTTGGAATCAACTCATTTTTATCATTTTTTACAACAGTTAAATCAGATTTTTTTGGTACCAGTTGAGTTGGACTTGCACACTTACTGTCTGAGATGGGGTAAATGATACCCACTGCGAGCAGCTTAAATACTTCAACTTTGACAACTTCCTTCATAGTAGGATTGAGCCTACGTTGAGTATCACGAACCGGTCTAGCATCATCTTCAAGATGGATTCTGTGGGTACAAACAGCAACATCAATACCTTTGATGTCGGCTATTGTCCAACCAATTGTGCCTTGATGCTTTTTTAAGACTTCAATCAACTGGATTTCATCCTTCTTATTTAACTTTGAGGAAATCACCACAGGAAAAGTGTCTTCTTCAGGACCAAGAAAATGTACTTTAAATCTTGAGGAAGTGGTTTTAGTTCCAATTGGGGAACGTCTTCCTCTGAAGATTTAAGTATGTCTGGTGGTGGTAGAGTTTCAAACTGGGGTTTCCATCTCGAGCCTGCAAATTGTACTTCAAGTGGTAAAGATGAATTTGCAAAACAGTCCAAAAATTCAAAGACATTTTCATCAACATGGTCAGTTTTTTCATCAAGTAAAAATTCAGGTGTCTAAAAAATAGAATCATTATCAGAGAAAGGAAAAGTTGAGCAAATAAATTCTGTTGGTGTCAAACTCTCCACAGCATTCAAATCACTTATGTCATCAAAATGTGCTGGCATCTTGCAAGCATTGAAAACGTTCAACTCAAGTGCCTTGTTCCCAAAAGTAAGCTTCAGAACTCCACTTCTGCAATAAATCAAAGCATTTGATATAGCTAGAAATGGTCTTCCAAGAATGAAAGGAGCTTGGTAAATAGTGGAGGCTGGCTGCTGCATATCAAGAATTACAAAATCCACTGGATAGTAAAATTTATCCACCTGGACCAACACATCCTCAACAATACCCCTCGGCACCCTGATCTGTCAGCCAACTGTAGCATGATGGAGGTCTTTTTTAGCTCACCCAATCCCAACTACTCATACACTGAAAATGGTAGCAAGTTTACACTACTCCCCAAATCAAGTAAAGCTCTCCCAATGCTTGACTCACCGATCATAATGGAAATATTGGGAGAGCCGGGATCTCCAAACTTTTGAGGAGTCTTGCTCAATATCAATGTGCTGACTTGCTCAATTACGAAAGCTTTCTTCTTTACATTTAGCTTCCTCTTCACTGTGTACAAGTCCTTTAGAAATTTTGCATATGAAGGAACTTGTTGTATGGCATCCAAGAGTGGAATATTAATCTTCACTTGCTTGAAAATCTCCTGAATCTCAGTGTGGTATTTGTTCTTTTGGCTAGTTGCCAATTTCTGGGGATAGGAAACCAGAGGTTGGTACCCCTACTAGTTTAAGCATCTGCACTCACAGGCTTCTTCAGCTCTGGTCTCACTACCTCTGGTTCTTTTTCAGCTTCATCAGTCTCTGTTACATCTTCAGGTGTAGGAGCAACTTCCTGTCTATCAATGGTCATCTCTGGTTGGGGAAATTCCTTTCCACTTCTCAAAGTAAGAACAACCTTTGTTGTCTCAAAAACCTCCCTTGAGGTGTTATGCACTTGTTGTTGTTGTTGCTGGTATATTTGAGGATTAGGCCAAGGCAGTCCTGGAAATTTCTCTTTCCCTTGAGCGCTCAATGTTGTGCTCATCTTATTGATGGTGCCCCGCAAGTCATTTATAGCCTGAGTGTTCTGATTGTTTGTGGTGGCCTGAATCTGCATGAACTACTGAAGTGTATTGGTCATTTGTGCCATACTGTCATCTAGAGACTTCTTCGAAGATGATTGAGGCTGAGAACTCTGTGCAGCTACATGAGGCTGAAATCCTGGAGGTGCTACAAAAGGATAGCTATGAGAACTCTGATATGACTGATACTGGTGCTGAGGAGCAGCCTGATGAAATGGCTGCTGAGAATGTGGTGGAGACCGACCAAGCTGATCATTCCTCCATGAGAAATTTGAGTGATTCCTCCACCCCGAATTATATGTATTGAAAAAAAGGCTGATTATGTGCTCTATTTACCCAGTTTGCTGATTGCATCTGCTCAAAGCCACTCTCCTGAAATACTGGCATGATTGGGCAATCTTGGGTCTTGTGGTTTGAATCAGCACATATAGAACATGCCTCTACTATTTTCACAGCCTTCACTTTTTCCATCTCCATGACCTCTAATCTTCTAGTCAATGTAGCTATTCAGGCTTGAACGTCAATGTCCTCCTTAAGCTCATATCTGCCCCCACCCGCAATAGCCCTCAGTGGCTATCCTGTCAATGAAACTCGATCAGTGTGAGTGTTCCATTGTTGTGCACTCTCAGTAAGATAGTCAAAAAATGACAATGCTTCATCAGGTTCCTTACTAAAGAATTCTCCATTGCACATAGTCTGACCAAACTGCTTGCATTATGGAGTGAGACCAGTGTAAAAATAATTCACCAACCTCCAGGATTCAAAACCGTGATGTGGACAGATGTTCACCAAATCCTTAAACCTTTTCCAACTGGCCTGGAAAGTCTCGTCAGATTTCTGATTCAACTGACTGATCTGCTCTTGTAAATACTGAGTTCTCTTAAAAGGAAAAAAAATTTGTAAGAACTCACGCTGCATATCAGACCAACTAGAGATAGAATTAGGCCTTAAAGAATTAAACCAAATCTTCGTTTTATCCTTTAAAGAAAAAGGAAATAAACGAAGTCTAATAAATTCATCAGTAGTGACTCTATTAATAAAAGTAGTGCAGGCCAACTCAAAATCTGTCAAGTGTTGAAAAGAACTCTCAGAATCCATCTCGTGGAACTAAGGTATCACTGACATCATGCCATGCTTAATAGAAAAACTATGAGCATCGTCAGGTAAAATAATGCATGATGGTGTAGTGGTGCGAGTGGGCTGCAACTAATCCCTAAGAGTGAGTGAAGCAGGTGCAGCCATGGCTTGTTCAATCTCAATGTCCTCGTCTGTAGAAAAAATAGAAGAGTTATCTATCTCTAGACTGTGTATACTACTCTCAATGCTCAATGTAACTCTAACCAGCCTATTTGAATTGTCCTTCATCCATAACATGAAACATCAGTCCAAATACTATAAGTAAGGTTCAAGTGACTGAGTTGTAGGTGACAAGTGAAATGTATAATCAGAGATAAGATAGTGAAAGAAACATTTGAGATAAAAAAAAATAACGATTCTAAATTTGCATCAAGCAACTATTCATCGGCAACGGCGCCAAAAACTTGACTTACTAAAAAATAAGTAGCACAAAGGCTATCCCAAGTGCGGGAGGATGTCGCGTAATAATTAGTAATAAATTCCTAGATCATCTCCTCAAGAAAAGTTACTTAAAATCAAACTTATTTAAAATGGTGAAAATATTCACAAAGAGAAAATAAAAATGATGGTATGTGCAATGGATGGAATAGTGCAACAAGAATGAAAAGGGTACTAGTCATGGACTAGATTCATATTTTTGGATTTTTGAGTGCCGAATTGAAATGTAAAAGACTAACAAATTGAAATTAACAATCAAAGAATCAATTAAACTAAACAATCTTAATTAATCTGAAAATTAAACAATAAAATGGAAATTATTTAAGTTCTAATTAAACTTTAATCAATCTAATATGTAATGGTACTAAGAAATTAATAAAACTAAGCTAAGAATTAAACTAGATTATAAAATAATTGACAAAATACGAACTGAAAATTGAAAAGCCCCAAAATCAAGATTCTAGGCTTGTATTCAAATCACAAATTCTCAAAATTAATCCATAGCAATTGTAATCACTGTTCAATGAAAGCATAAAGAAGCGAGAAAAATAAATAACACAAAGTAAATAAACAGCAAATAAAATACCCAAAAGTCTAAGCCAAATATCTCAAAAATATTTCATAAACTTTAAACTGAAATTAAATAAAAAGTAGGGAATAAAAAGAGCAAGCCAAATGAATGGAGATGAAGGTGGTAGGCAATGGAGCAGGTAGGTCGAGAGGCAATTGGACCTTGAAAGAGTTCTTCAAATGCATGGCCTACTCTGCAAAAGTCCCTAATTTTGTGCTAATTATATGCTCAAATAGGGTCGGAAAGAAACCTTATTTAAGGACTCAACTTGGCAACCACGTACGCACTTCAGGAGTTCAAATTTAGAAATTCTTATTACAGACAACTTTGTAGCCCTTTAAGATAGCTTTCCAACACATCAAGAATCATATCAATCCGATATTTGAGAGGAAAGTTATGATTAAAATACTAAAGTATGTCTATTCTGTCTCCTAAAGCATTTTGGACTCTGATCCAAATTACTCTCAAATCCTATCATTATCCTTATTTGAAGAGTCCTACACTCATTGAAAGTTCTTAAGTTGTTCGAACGTCTTGCCCACTTGAAAGACCTTTGAATTTGAAATTAGAAATAAAATAATAGAAATTAGAAATAAAATAAGAATAATAGAATATCAAAAATATGTTGTGCATGTGAATGAACATTGTCCAATTAAATCACAAGTTATAAAATTAAGCATAAATTATGCTATTAACCAATTTAAATTACAATTCGGATTTATTCATCTTAACCATTTTTTCATCTAAAATCAATAATAATGTAATGAAATAAATAAAATATATTGGTTCTAAATGTATAAAATAGGCAATAATTCAACTCAATCAACCTTCATTAAACCATTGTTCATCACTCATTCTTTTCTTCCTCAAAACAAAATTAAATTGGATTATAAAATGAGAATATATATGAGAACAATATAGTATATCTTTATACTAATAGGATGAGTTGTATAGGGAGTATTATGAGCTTCTCTCAACACCCTATCTCTTGGTTCCCAATAGTCTGTGATAACTCTCTGGTCCTTGTAGTACAATGTGGCTTCAGACTTCTCTGATACTGAAGTCTTTTGGCCCTTCAGACTACTTGACCTTTCTGTTGATCTCCATAAATTTACTATCTTTTCTATGACGGCTTTTTAGTTCTTCCCAATCCAACAAAACAAACTCTTGGACTACTATCAGAATGGTTTCCTGATTGTAGTCTCTGATCAACAGTTTCCTTATACTGATTAAAAGAGATCTCATATGCCTCATATTAAGGTTCTTTTGCTCAAAAAGGTACTTGAGGATTTTTTTTATCCCTAAAAACATCACACTTTTCACCATATAAGTAGTATCTCCAAATCCTAAGAGCAAAAGTCAATGCAGCTAACTCTAAGTCATGAGTAGGATAATTCTGCTCATTATCCTTCAGTTGACGTGAAGCATAGGCAACTACTCCCTTCCTGCATTAGCACACATCCTAGTCCTGCCTTGGATGCGTTACTATACACCACAAAACGCTTATGAGGCTCCAACAATGTAAGTATCGGTGTTGCCGTAATTGTTTTCTTCAACTCAAGAAAACTCTCATCGCACTTATTACTTCAAATGAATTTTACATTCTTCTTGGTTAAGGTTGTAAGTGATCCTGACAAATTAGAAAATCCTTCTACAAACCTCCTGTAATAACTAGCCAGTCTTAAGAAACTGTGAATCTAGTGCACGTTGTCGATCTCTGCCAGTTCGTTACTACTTCAATCTTGCTAGGGCTTACTGCTACTCCTCCACTAGAAGTCATGTGACCTAGGAAGTTTACTTCACGAAGCCAGAACACTCACTTACTGAGCTTGGCATATAGCTCCTAATCTCTGAGTAAGGTTAGCACCATACTTAGATGATTTCTATGCTCATCCTCGCTCTTTGAGTGAATCAGGATGTCATCAATGAATATGACAACAAAACTATCAAGGTAAAGTCTAAATATTATGTTCATCATGTCCATGAATGCAGCAGAAGCATTGGTTAACCAAAGGCATCACCAGAAACTCATAGTGGTTGTACCTTGTCCTAAAGGTAGTTTTTGACACATCCTACTCCTTGACCTTCAGCTAGTGATATCCGAGTCACATATCGATCTTCGAAATACTGATGCTCCTTGCACTTGATCCAACAGATTGTCAATCCGAGGTAACAGATATTTGTTCTTGATCGTCAGTTTCTTTAACGCCCTATAGTCTATGCACATCCGCATGGAACCATTCTTCTTCACGAATAGCACAAGTGCTCCCCATGGTGAATAACTAGGACGAATAAATCCCTTCTCTAATAGTTCTTCCAACTGCACCTTGAGTTATTTAACTTTCACGGGAGCCATGCAATACGACGCCTTGTGCGTCGGAGCCGTCACAGGTTCCAACTCTATTCCGAACTCCATCTCTCTATCTGATGGTAATCCAGGTAACTTGTCACGGAAAACTTCAGGAAAGTCTTCAATCACGAGTATCCCATGGATTTCTTTACCTTTTACTGACTTCTCGACAACCATTAGCAGAAATGTTGAGGCACCAACCTTGATGCACCTCCTGACCTATAAAGCTAAAATCACTGGACGAGTGGGCTTAACCTACATTTCTGCATGGATCATCTTGTCTTCACTTAGAGGTTCAAATACAATTTCTCTCTTCCAACAGTCTATCTTAGCATAGTGCTTAAATAGCCAAGTCCATCACCAAAATTAGGTCAAACTCCATCTAACCGAATACCAATAGGTCTGCCTTCAACGTCCTACTTTCTACCACGACAAGACACTCCTCAACTAAATGGGTACAAGCTACTGTATTCCCGTCAAGAATCATTACTACAACCATATGAGGTAATAGCTTGGTTTGCAAACTACAAATCATTGCAAACACTACATACACAAAAGATTGTGATGCGCCTGAACTAAATAGTGCACAAGTTGTGAACTTTAATAGGTTGACGTTTCCTAATATAGATATAAGGCGGTACTACTATCAACAGTAGTCATATCATCTATACTAAAATAAAAGCACAAAAGTAGTAGAAAATACTAGTGATGACGCCAGCTTCTTCTGTCTCTGATGGCATCGACATCACCTAACGTTACAGCATAAACTCGAGCTAGGATGTGGGGCCTTGGTTGTTTTTCACCATTGTAACCGGCTCTACTACTCTACACAGCATTGGGGCATTCTCTGATCAGGTGCCTGGGATTTTCGCATCTAAAGCATACACCATATATGTAGCAGCACTCTCCGGCATGATGCTTGCCACACTTTGCACACTGCAGGTTGAAAGTTGACATCTGCCCCTCCCCTCATTACTACTCCCTTGCCTATAGCTGGACTAAAAAAATACATCTTTTTCTCGGTACTACCACTTACAACAAACGACATGGTCATCTTCCATTCAGAATTAATCGGGATGGTCAGACCTCTCTGTTCAGCCTTTGCTAGCCCAACAGCGTTTACTAACTCCTAGTAATTCTCTATTCTGAAACAGGCCACTTGGCTACGAATCCTAGGCTGAAGTCCTCCCTGGAACTTATGTGGTTGTATCATCTCCGTAGAAATTAGGTGAGGTGTGAACCTCCCTAATGCCATAAACTTGGCAGCGTACTGCTCCATAGTCAAACTGCCCTAAGTTAGAGATGCAAGCTCCTGCTCCTTCTGTTGACAGAATCTGGAAAGAATTTGTTGTCCAAATCTTCCTTAAATCTTCTCCAAGTCAACGCAGCTAGGGTTCCAAACTCCCTTACTAGAAGTTGTCTTCGTGTATCCCACCAAATGCCAGCTTCTCCTTGAAATAGGTATTCAGCGTATAGAACCTTTTGGTCCTCAGTGCATCCATAGATCTCGTATGCCCTTTCCAGATCGATAATCCACTTTTCCACCCTCAGGGGCCCTTCAGTACAAGAGAAGTTCGGGTAACAGTGAATCAAAAATTTCTCGTATGAACAATCCCTAACATCGGGTCTAAGGACATGCACTAGCTACTGTTGTTGCTGTCTAACCACGTCTGTCAGTAGGCGAAGGGCTTCAGCTATTGGAGGATTTCGGTCTTCTTGATTACTACCTTCACCAGAATTTTGGGGTACCCTACCGTGCATCATGTGTTACTCCCTGAAACACATGAGTACACATATCAGACCCACGTGCTAACTCTTATACTTGGGAAATTCAAGCCTAAGAGAGACTAAAATTTCAATCCTATATTACTGGTACAATTTTTAGGGACATGTGAGTTTAACCCAGGGATGTATTGCTTTAATACCACATTGTTACACCCCTAGATTTTGCTTGGAATCGAACGGACTCTAAAGCATCGGGACATGCAACGCAAGGTTACCTGCCCCATTCAAGACAAAAAAAGATGCAATATACCTAGCATACATCTACCAATATACAATATTTGCAGCAGATACTTTTTATCTTGAGCAATACTATGCAACAAATATAACATATCCTAAATTAGCATAAGCAAACTTCATAACATATAATATCTAACGTCTGAAAGTTACAATGTATGTCCTAAATTAGCACTCCTTAAGTACATGCAAAGGCTAATATAACTATTAGGCTAGCCCATCGAGTAGCTAGCGCAACTCAGCCAAGGTAGCCAAAAGCCTATCAATAAAACGGAGCATCAAAGAGATGAGCTCCACATTGTTGCATTGCTGCCTAGTCAACCTCCTCCAATCGACCCTCTATCGCATCTCCTGATCCTTGCACATGATCTACTATTCTGGACAAATGGTAGTTGGGAGTACCAAGTGAGATTTGATTACAAATCTCAGTAAGTTAACAATTAATTTAAACTGAAACTATAAGAATGCATGCATGTAACATCTCAATCCAAGCTAGGTTCTTGAGGTTAAGACTTAATTTATGTTTTGAGCTAAGTGTACTTCAGCCCAATGGATTATGAAGACTAAAACTATGTGAGTGAAGGGGATCTTATCTTTTGTTAGCAAGATAGGTGCCCAAGCCCAGAAGAAACCCTAAGGTCGAGTGAATTTCGGCCATAAAGGGGTCTGAGAAAAAGCCATTAGGGTTTTGTGTGTAAGTGAGAGGTGCCATTTGGAACCATGCAAGAAAGGGAGTTTTGAGTTCCCAAGGCCACAATTATGAGGCATCTAGGAAGTAGGTGTTTCGGGCTTTACAAGGGATGTCTCACTTGGCAAGCATGCAACCAAACTTCTAGAAGATGTTACAAGAAAGAGGAAGGACTTAGGGTTCGGTTCACAAGAGTGCACGCCAACCCCTTGGAAGCCAACTTCAACATGGCCACTGGTCACACATGCATAGGCCTATGGAATTTCTAGAATAATCTAATGATGTAAGAAAAAGAGATGAAATTCAGGCAATGAGTAGGAGACGCCACATGTCTTCCTTACAAAGAAGTTTAAGGGTTCTAGAAATATCTCATGATGCAAGAAGACCATTAGGGTTTTCAGTTTTGGAGGGCACATGCCACCCACACTACCATTTGGTAGCCATGCACTTCACCTTCTATAGGTTCATTGTATTTAGACTAGAAATGGGTCAAGGGAAGCTTAGAATTCGGCCACCTCAAGGGAGGCTCCACTTGTCCTCCATGCAAATAAGTCCCTTAAGTTAAAAAAAAAAAAAAAAAAAAAAAACAATGATGGAGAGGAAAAAAGAAGAGGATTTTGAATTTTCAAGGATCCACGCCAAAGAAGCTGATGCATGTTGGACAAGCTGATGGTGTGCCACCCACCATCACCTAATAGCACTCAAGCATTTAAAGCAGTGGTGGTTGGTGGAGCATTTAAAGCTTATTGGTGGTTGCCGGAGCATTTACAAAGACCATTTATAGGGAGTCATTAATGGAGCTCGTGCGAAATTGCACAGCACTTATGAAGAGTTATTAATGGAGCTCATGGGAAATTTCACAGCATTTATAAAGAGTCATTAATGGAGGCACCACTTGTTCAGCATGAATCAGCCACGTGCCACTTGTCCCACATGCGTCAGCAAGGTGCCAGTTGCCCAACATGCATCAGCTAAGTTCTTTTAGGTGCCATTTGTCCAACATGCATCAGCTTCTAGGCACCACTTGGCCAATAAGCATCCTCGCTTCCCGAATTCATTAAATCTAGACTTGAAGTTGGAAGAAGGGTAGAGAGAAAGAATAGGGTTTCGGATTCCTAAGAGCCACACGCCACCCATTAAGCATTTATGCATGGGGAATTGAAAGAGGCACATGGGGGATTGAAAGAGGCGCATGGGGTGAACAAAACATTTTGAAGGCACAAGCCTTTAGGGTTTGGTTAAGGGGTTACACGCCTACCATGAAGATCCAATCCTCATTTTTGCCACTTGTATTTCATGCACATAGTATGGGAGTTTCTAAGAGAAGACAATCACAAGAAAGATGAAGAGAGGCTTAGGGAAGAGGCACACGCATTTCTCAAGGCTTCTAGAAGAATCTTTGTGGGATGAGGACAAGAGAAAGGGGCGGCTAAGGCAAACACACACACACACATGCCTATGCCAAATGGCAACCGTGCACATGCCTAGGAACAAGAAGGCTCTAACATTGAGGAGACGCATAAGGGTTTTGGCCATAAAGACCTACATGCCCTTGAAGCTTCATTGAACCTATACCACATGAGGAACACACCAAGGGGTATTTAGGGTTTCAGATTAGGGCAAGGGCATACCACTTGTCATGCATGCTAGAGGGGTCTTTTGGATTTCTCAAAGAAATGCAATGATGAAGAGGGAAAGAGGGAAGTTTCGGCCAAATGATAAACCACGAAGGTCAGCAAGGGCCCGTAGGCCAAATCCCCAACACCTGGGATAACATGGTTGGACGTAATACGCATTGCATGCGGCATGCAGAAAGGTGGGACGTAGTGGATGAAGTTATGGGCACGTGAAGAATGAAGATTGACTGGGTCGCATGCAATTGCCAATTGCGAGTTTTACGTTGCTTTATTTCCATTGTTTTTATTTCCGTTGTGATGCTCTATTTTACGTGTGCATGTTCTGTTTTTATGGGCATGTTCTATTTTACGTGTAAGTTGGTTTTCAATTGATTAGCTACCAGTTTTCCTTTAAGTTCGGGTTTCTTGTAAGTGGCTTACTTATTTAAGTAGCCAAAGTTATCAATGAAGAGGAAGAAATCATTTGCATTCAAATTATGGTTCTATTCTCACCCAAAGAGAAGATAATTAATTCTTACATTTTATTCTCTGCATTTGGGACCTATCACCAAAGCAAGAAGTTGTGTGCCACATTGCGTCCATGCACCTAGACTCTTGGGTTTCCAATGTTAGGAACAATGATGAGAAGGACAATTGGTGTGGGAAATGAGGGAATATTTAAGGGGTTCTTTAAGGGGCCGGCGCCTAACACCCCCCAAAGAGACACCCAAAGGTCACTTTGCCATTTTTCAAATTTCTCACCTTCCCCTTCTCTGTCAAACACGTCCACCTTAGGAGGAAACCAACCACCATTTTTTCCATCCATCCAAACACACCCCACGCATGACTTAAGAATGAGAGCATGGAACCCCACGTTGGAGAGAATCGCACGGTAAGAACCACCAAGCCTTCTACTACACTCACTTCTCCTAAACATACATGCTCACAAGGGTTTTCTTGGGTGAGAAAGAGCTCGGTTTGAGCAAGTAGAGCACCACCATACACGAGTAAAGGGGAGAAACAAGAGTGTTGGATTCCATCTTTGTGAGTTTTGTTAAAGCATGGGATCACCATTAGGGTTTCGAGGTAAGGATTCCCATCTAATGATGTTTTGGCCATAGGGATGGATGAACACATGCACGGCGTACACCCCCCACACACACACACATCACATGTATTAGCAACCAGTAAGGTTGCAAAGACCGAATCTTTGAAGGAGGCACAACCACTATTCGGCCTAGGGTTTTTCCCTATGGCCCAAGCTCATGAAAGGTCACTCTGAGTAAGAAAAGAACCCTAGAACCAAATAGGGTAATCCCTAGCACACCACACACACACTATTGGATTAGGGTTTCATTGATTTCGTTAAGTCTAATATTTTTAAACCTACATTTTCAGCTTGCTTAATCATTGGTATTTTTTTACTTTGGATATTTGTAAGTTAGATTCTAACCTACCCTTAGAAAATGTTCGTATGTAGCGTGTAAACTTTGCATGTTGTCAATCAAATTGGATTATGGAATGGTTTCTTGATGTATGTTATGGTTCGACCATGTCTAACATTACCATGTTCAAATAATCAAATTGGATTATGAAATTGTTGCTTGATGTATGATATGTTTCGGCCATGTCTAGTATTTCCATGTTCAAATGTTGTTCCCTTGTTCTAAAATAGCATGTCTAAAAACTAGACTTTATTTGAATGTTTGTTTGAGCTTCTATCCCTTGTTTTGTTACAAGTATATCACATGCACTTTGATATATGGCATGTGAATATGATTTTGTTGCTTAAGAGTCACATAGTTCATGACATACATACTCAAATCTTAAATTAAAGGAAAACGAGTTTTGTCACAAGTACATGTCGCATGCATTTCGGGTTGTGTATTTTTTAAAAAGAAAAGAATAATGATTTTGTCATGACCCAAATGTTTGGATGAGGGAATATCCTAGTGGAACACCTCTGGTACTTTGGAGTGCTTAAATTGGAGTGATAACCCCTAGGTTGATGAAGTACAGTCAACAAATCTCGAATGGGTTCTTTCTAAAGGATTCTAGAGCGAAGTAGCACATAACGTTAGTGTGTGCAACACATGGAAAATATGTGAAGGTATTACAATCTACCGTATCATAATGTAAATACGATGAAAGTGAATTGTGAACTACCGTATCATATGTACTCCGACGTACTCACACTCGGTCAAGAGGGCCGATAACTAACAAGTAGCTGACGATGCTTAGGGGAGCCATGAGGTACCCACCCACATTGTTATATTGAGAAGATTACAAGAGATTAATAAGAAATGATACTTTGTTATATAGTTATATTGTTACTTTGATACATGGTTACAAGATCAGTGTTTTTGAAAAAATATTGAATACCGATGGGACAAAAATGTGTTTTGGGTCAAAGTATATGTTCATGAATTCATACTCATGGTTTACCTTATACATGCTTATGTTATCTCTGTGTATGTTTTTAGTTAATTTGTTGATATTTTTTGAAATCTCACTATAGTAGTTTCCACTACCATTCCCCTCGAAATGAAGAACTTTTAGCAGGACAGGGCGTACCTAGTTAGGATGATAATCAAGGCCGAGAATGAGCTCAACCCAGAGAGAAGACTGGAATTACTCATGACTTGGAGATAGCTAAGATTAGAAAGATGCTCTAATGATTTCCTTGTTAGTAAAATACCTTTGAAGACAAAACTCGTTATGTTAAAGTATAACAAAGAGTTTGATACTACATCACTATGAAGTGTGATTTAAGGTTATGAATGAAGTTGGGATATTAGTTTTATTCTAGCACAACATTTTATGAAATGACTTATTCCATTGCGATTATTGTATACTACTAGTATTATGCTAGGTGCATTGCATGTTAACTATCATGAACGAGGGGTATGAAGCATTCTGTTGCATGTCACAACGCTTCAATCACCGCCAAATCCCAAGAGGGGTCTAGGGGCATCATAATGCATGAACATGAATAAACGTGGCGTGACTTGGTAGAAAGCATGACATGTGCTGACATAATTTGACTTGACATGACCTGAACTGAATTGACATGGACTTGAAATGTATGCGAAATAACGCGACATGAAAACTCAACATGAAATTGAGACTTGAAGATGAATTTGCACATAATATTTTCTCATCCTAGCACTTGGGGCCATGATAAACGTAAAATACTCAACTGACTTGAAAATACTGTTTTTCGTGATGAATTCCAAACTCGTTACTTGACATGGCATGAAATGAAATGACAAATGACATGACATGACGCAGCATGTAAGTATGATTAACAACATGGCAGAACATGACATGCAACAGTTAAACACGACATGTCATGAAATGACATGTAACAGATAATTTCATATTTGAAAATAAAACATGGCATAACATAACTTAATATATATATATATAACCTAATCAACATGAATGATAATTTGTTATCACCATATGCACATGCATACCTTGAAAGTAAGAACAGTGATACAGATTCCTTTGCAGCAATAAGAACATTAGTGTCTGAAATTAAAAGACTAGTGCAAAGTTTCCTATAGTGCAAATTACAACATGGCAACGCAACACATCGACTTGCAAGGCATGCATGGTCCTTTACTGAGATGCATATTTGGTGGCATAGTATCCCTAGGTTCATTGAGAATGTCATTTTCATTGATAAACACTATTGTAACCTGGTTTGAGGTTTTATGACGTTCTTTCCTATAAAAATAAATAAATAAATGTTAGAGCCTAACTTACAACGATTATAGCGTGATGTAATAAAGCACGAAATAACAAGAACTATAATGAGATATTTTTAAGGTTAGAAACTTCTCGCTAACATACTTAGAAATATAAAATCACTATCTCGTGTGGTAAATGATCATTTTGTCCCTAATCTAAGGATTTCGCATCCTAACTCCACAACTTACCAAAATTTACATTCTTCATCTAAATTTTTTTTCTAAATCCAAATATCTAATTTGAAAAATTGAAAACAAAAAAAACCTATAAGAACCAAGTATGACGAAATATACAAATGCTAAAATCCTTGATTTTTATTTCAATTCTTTTTAACTTTCATACTAAAACCGAATCATACAACATACAAAAATCATATCCTATGTTTTAATATCATGCTTGGACATTAACAAAACACATACCATAAGTCACAATTTTCTTCATGCGAAAACATCAAGTCTTTTGACACAAAGAAGAACCCTTGATGTTCTTGGTCTATCATTCTTCAAATCAATTCCAAGCACTCCAAAAGTTCAAAAACATACTCTTAACATGTTCATAAATCAATCCTAAGAAATAGCATACTTGAACAATCAATTCAAAGATCACAAAAATCAGGAAACATCAACCAACATAATAGGTTGGCACATTTACTCCAAAACCAAGTACTATATGTTTTGGTTTTTTATCAAACCACTAGATCTAGATTTTTCATAAAGTAAACCATCAAGAAACAACATCATATGTTTCATATTCAAGTCCTAAATTTAACTAAGCTTTAAACTCAAGATCATATGGCAAAATTGCATAGAAACACAACACAACTCTTAAGCCTCAAGTTTGTGTTTCAATAGGACATTAGCATGCGTAAAAATTCATTCCTTCAAGATCACAACCATAAATCTTCAAAATAAAATCCTAACACAGATAAAAAAATCTTAAAAACAACATATGTGAATATCAAGACCGTAGGAGCATGCTTCTGTAACAAAATATCTCAGCTTTCTCAAAACAAAAACTGTTTTTACACCTCCAGTTTTCAACTTTCTGGATTCATACAAAACGCCTACTAAAAACTTTCAACATGTAACAAGTCCACATCAAAATTGCACATTAACATGTTAAGTTTAAACCATAAAAATATCAGACCAAGATCTCAGCAAAAACTTCATCAAAAAAATAAAAGAATCACTCATTGTCTCAATTATCGCCCAATATGATCTTTTCATACTTAAATATACTTTTCACTAAACAAACATTCACTAAAAATCACAAGAAATATACTAATGGAAACTAGACACAAAGTGGAACTACTTATATAAAGTGAGTTTTGTGATAATTTACTTACAAAGCCTTGAAAAATTCAAGCAAGATACGAAAGAAAAAATGTCTGAAGTCTCTCCTTTAGTTCCAAGAAAGTGCATCAAAAGTGACAAATTCCTAAGGAACAAGGCCATGGACGACTCATATATTGCTGGAGCGACTGAGAGGGTATGTGAAAGTGACCATTTGATGATGTGTTGTCAGCCAAAACCATGGATTACAGCAAACGAGTTTCTGCCTTGGAGCTGCCTTATGATGGGCTGGTGGTAAGGTGGTTGATTGCCCTCTAATCAACCACTATTTGGGGCTGATTTAGGCAATGAAAGTACACTCATGACATCGGAGAAACTTTCTCAAGAAACCTTGCATTGGTGGAGCTTTTTAGTGTGCCTTAATAGACATGAACCAATTGGGCCTCATTTGGAGTTTTAATAGGGTTTAGTTTGAGGTTTCGGTTTCTAGCAAGTCCAAATCTTTTTTTTTTTTTTTGCCCAATATCTAAAATGCTGACATGATATACAAAAATATTTTATATAAGTTTCACATTAGAAGTCATAAACAATTTAATATAAGAAATGTGCCATAAACATCTATGTATAAGGAAAGTGCTATAAATAAACTACATTGAAACACCTAGAGGATGTGATACAAAGTGAGAAACCCAATTACAACAAGTTTTTGATGGCGTCATTTTTTTTGAATCTTTACAGTAAACATGTGGAACAATCCATCATAAGCAGATGGAGTAGTTCAAGTTTTAACAAGCAACCCAACCCATAGAAAATAATATTTAAAAGATAGTAAACATCGCAAACAAAAAGGTGAAAATAGATTAATGTACGCATGCTAGAGCTCTTTAAGGCAAATCATCATCAAGCAATCCAACAAAGAAAAAAAATGGAATAAATATGAGACACAATATAAAACAAAACACAACTCCCAAAATAATAGAAAAGAAGAAAAATCCAACTAACTGAGACTACTCATTAGCCAGTACTCCCTCTTTTCCTTCACCTCCAAGGGCCCCAATCCAGCTGTGTCGTACCCTCCCATCACTCTGTAGCAAGCTTCCCTGCAAGCCAATGTCACCGTCGTCGACAGCACTACGGCCACGCCGTCGTGCCTCGCCAGTGAGGAACCCCTCCTCCCTCTCGGCTTCACCTTCAGATCCTTTCTCTCTTTCTCTTAACATCTCCCTACCGATCTATTACTTCTCTCCCTCGGCTTTCCTTCACCACCCATCACCGTCGCAATCCACAACACCTCTGCTGCCATATATATATATATATATATATATATATATATATCTCCTTTTTTTCCCTCTACACCGATACCCTTACACAACGACAACACCACGAGACATCTCGACTTTCCTCACTTTTTCTTGACCTTACTCAACTTTCAACCACAAACAACCACAATAGTCCACAAAATTTCAACAAACACGACAAAAATGGCTGCCATCAGATCTGGATGTAAGTTTATATGGAGAAACATATGGGTTTTCATAGTTGTTGTCAAATGGGTTTTTCTCTTCTTTAGATCTACATTGTATTAAATTTTTCTTTCGGATTTGGTTTCCTTTCATGTATATGGGTATGATTTATTTAGTGAGTTTGTACAAATTTCAAATGATTGTTTTTGGATTTGGTTTCTTTTCGTGTATACGAGTATGATTTATTCAGGATATTTGTACAAATTTAAAAGCATTGTGTTTGCATCTGCCCTGCTTTCGTCTATATAGGTATAAGTTTTTTGCTGAACCTGGACAAAATAGATAGAAACATGCAAATATAGAAAGACAAAAAAGTCAGTCTGTGGAGAAATAACAAAAACAAAACAAAACATAAATTTGTCATAAAATCAGGGGCAAAACAGGAAAAAAATTACTAGACAAAAGCATTGTTTATCCTTTGTTCCCACTTATTTAATAGAGATAGATGAGTTTTGCTATTCATCATCCTCACACACCGTATACCACATTTTTTTTAAAGTTTTTTTAAGAGCTTTTTAGTTTCATTCTTCTTAAATTAATTGAATTCTTCTCCTCATTATCTATATACTACATATTTGATAAAAATAAATAAAATAGATAGTACGTAGTGTGCAAAAATGATAAATAAAATTTTTTGAGATAGATATATATTAAGATACTTATAAAAAAAAGAAAGATATATATTAATCTAATTTTTAATAGGCACAAGATAGGAGAGAGAGAGAGAGAGGTAGACAGAGATGTCAGACACATAGCTATTTGATTCTGCATTGTTATGTTAAAAAAGTAGTTCCTATATATATATAGTTATTATATAATGGGAATTGGCGTGCTACAATGAATTACAGTAATTTCCCATTCCTTTTTTTCCTTCCGTGCATGTTCTACTTTGCCTTTTTTGCCCTTGCATTTCTGCCATTTGTTTTCGTGTATGGGGGGTTTTTTTTGTCTTTTCCTTGGGTAGATATTTAGGTGGGTTTATTTGGACGGGTGCTTTTCACTTTTGCGTTTTCTCCATTTGGTCTTCTCTCTCTCTTTCTCTAGGTTTTGCCTTCTCCTTCTCTGTCATTCTCTCTGTATGGCTCTTTGTGTGGATTTGTTTGAGACGTTTAGCTTGCTCTCTGTGTGGGTTTGTTTGTTTCGATGAAGATGTTGTTGTGGGTTCAAAGTTGAGGTTTTTTTGCTAGTTTTGGAAGAGTTTGAAGGGTTTCGGATTGGGTGTATCTTGTGTGTTTTTTTGAGGTTTTTGGTGGTACATTTTGGTCGGTTTGAATGTGTTTGAAACATTTGCCTTGCTTTTCATTTTGTCTTTCTGTTTTCTACATATGGCTCTTGGTGCTGTGTAGGTTTATTTGGGACGTTTGGATGTTTTTTCATTTTGCCCTTTCGGTGGTGCTTGTCAAAGAGCAAGGGTTTTTCTGAAAGTTGTGGTTTTTTACGGGTTGAAAGTTGCGGTTTTGTTTCGGTGTGGATGTTGTTGTGGGTTCAAAGTTGAGATTTTTTTATGGTTTTGGAAGAGTTTGAAGGGTTTCGGATTTTTTTGGGTGTGTCTTGTGTTTTTTTTTTCATTTTGGTGGTGCATTGAGGTTTTTTTACTGGTTTTTGAAGGGTTTGAGGTTTTTCTTGCTTTGATCCCGTGGTCAATGATGCACTTCGTTTGGTTTGTTTTAGTTTCAGTAAAGTTTATATTTTTTGTTATTTTCAATTTAATTTCGTGGTCGATGATGCACTTTCTTTTGCTAAAAATCAGTATATAGAATGCAGTTTGGGTTGCCTTTCCGTATTCTTCCTATATTTTATCAGTGGTATTATTGTGGTGGTTGTTGAATGTTGTTTACGAATTTGATTTTGGGTGTGAGTTTTGATTTCGTGGTCGATGATGTACTTTTTTTTTTTTTGCAGGAATTTTTATTAAAGTTATGGGTTTTGTTACTATTGTTATTTGTAGATTTTAGGTAATTATTTTAATTGTGGTTTTTTATTTTTCGATAGTTATATGTTTACCTACTACATATATGCAGTGGGGGTTTTATTTTAAATGGATGTGTCATCCTATAGTCAGTGCATTAATGGTGCCCTGAGTCTGCCGGTTACTATTGATGGCTTCGAGAATTGTATTTTGGAGATTTTTTCTCAATAATTGTGTAGATATTTTTTATGCAGTTTTCAAGATTTGTTTTCTTTTTTATATTCAATTTGATAGCTTAGTTTCTTGGTTCCTTTTGTTTTGTTGGTTCTACTGTTTTTTTTTTGTTTGGTTGCCGCATTCTGGTTTCCAAGATTTGTTTTTGTTTTTTTATATATTCGATTTGACAGCTTCTTAGTTTCTTGGTTCCTTTTGTTTTGTTGGTTCTACTATTGTTTTTTCGTTTGGTCGGTCCATTCTCATTTCATTTTTATATGTATGTGACATTCAGTTTCTAAATTTGAGTTCCCGGGAAGCTTCTAAAATTTTTTTTGTCCTTTTCTATAAATTCCAACCGACTGAACTGTTTGTCAGGTTGAGAGGATGGGCTGAGTATTTGGGTTTTTGTGTCGTCAGTGTATTGGGAATGAGAAAAGGGGATTTTATTTGTATTTTCTGTGCAAAAGTCTTTTCTTGTTTTATTACTTTTCTTTTTGTATGTCCTTCCTTCCGGATCCATACTTTATGTCCACGCTTATATAAACTGCTATATATCCTTTATCAAACACTACCTCGCCCTTCTATTATCTCTCACTGTTTTCTCTTTGGTTGAGGGTTTTGTATTAAAAAACCAATATTGGATTTTGAGTTCTGAACTACAGTGTCGCTACAATAATTCCCCGCCTCCGTCCGTTTTATCTTTCTGTGCATTTTGTGTTGTCTTTTTTTGCCCTTGGATTTATTACGGTTTGTTTTTGTGCGTTGGGGGTTGAATTTATTACAGTTAAATATTTTCAGTTTGATTGTGAGGTCGATGATGCGCTTCCTTTTCCTGAAAAAACAATATATGAAATAGCATTTGGGTTACTTTTCAGTGATATTGATATATTTTTTTCGCGATATTATTTTGGCATTTATTTTGGTGGTACCTTCAGTTGACAAATATACCTCCATTTTTTTGTCATCTATCTGTTGTGTAGAGTTCATTTGTAAATATTTGCAATTTTAAGAAACGAGTTTTATTCAGGTTTGTTTTTTTTTTTTTTTTTTGCTTTCCATTCTTTATATCTGAGACCATGTAATATCTGCGTTCTTTTTTTATGTTGCTTTTGTCTGAGACCACTAGTTATTTGTGTTGTGTGTTTGTACCTTCTGTCGTTAAAGATCCTCAATTTTTTTGTCATTTATTTGTTGTGTAGAGTCCATTTCTAAATACTTGCAGTCTTGAAAAATGAAATTTTATTCTTTTTTTTTTTTTTTATTCCATTTTTTTTTTTTGTTAAGACCACGGTTTATCTCTTTTTTTATATATATAGCTTCTGTCTGAGACCACGGGTTATTTTTGTTGTGTTCTTCATTTGTTATATTTTTGCACTGGAATATTTTTTTTTCTTGGTTTAATGTTTGGTTATGTTGTTCTGTTCAAATCTGTAACTCTGGTTATTTGTGTTGTGTGTTTGTACCTTCCGTTGTTAAAGTTTCTCAATTTTTTTTGTCATTTATCTGTTGTGCAGAGTTCATATATAAATACTTGCAGTTTTGAAAAACGAAGTTTTATTCAATTTTTTATGTTATTTCTTTGTTGTGCAGAGTCCATTTCTAAATACTTGCAGTTTTGAAAAATGAAATTTATTCTCTTTTTTTTTTTTTGCATTCCATTTTTTGTTTGAGACCATGGTTTATCTCTTTTCTTTTATGATATAACTTCTGTCTGAGACCACAGGTTATTTTTGTTGTATTTTTCATTTGTTATATTTTTTAATTTGAATATTTTTTTCTTGGTTCAATGTTTGGTTATATTGTTCTGTTCAGATTTGTAACTCTGATTATTTGTATTGTGTGTTTGTACCTTCTGTTGTTAAAGTTCCTCAATATTTTTTGTCATTTATCTGTTGTGCATAGTTCATTTCTAAATACTTGTAGTTTTGAAAAACGAAGTTTTATTCAATTTTTTTTAAACATTTCTTTATTTATATCTGAAACCACTGTTTATATCTTCTTTTGTTAAAACAAATAGAAGTGTTATATTGTCAAAGTAAAGATAGATGGAATAATATGCGAACAAACTTCCTATCTTGTAAATAACAGGGGAGAATTATCTTAAAGAAATGTCTATTAAATTACTTGACTCTCAAAGTCTCTCCGATTTTGAGAGTTGTCAAAGTCGGGGAGTTTGTGACAGTTAAGTAATTGGGCTAAAATTTAGATATTTTTTCATGATCATTCTCCCTTATTATCTACTCATGATAGGAAACAGTTATTTGTGTTGTGTCTTTGTACTTTTCATGATAGGAAACAGTTATTTGTGTTGTGTCTTTGTACTTTTCATGATAGGAAACAGTTATTTGTGTTGTGTCTTTGTACTTTCTGTTGTAAAAGTTCCTCAATATTTTTTTTTGTTTGTATGTTGTGTAGTATTCATTTATAAATACTTGCAGTTTTGAAAATTTAAGTTTTATTGAATTTTTTTTTAACATTCCATTATTTATATGTGAGGCCACGATTTATCTCTTCTTTATGATATAGCTTATGTCTGAGACCACATGTTAGTTTTGTTGTGTTATTCATTTCTTATATTTTTGCATTTGAATTATTTTTTTCATGTTTTAAACGTTTAGTTATGTTGTTCCATTCAAATTTGTAACATATTTCAACATTTCTTTTATTTTTTATGGTTGAAGATCTTTGTGGATGTTTCTATACATTTGTGTTGTTTGGCATCTTTGTGTTGTCTATTTTGGTTAGTTATGGCTTAGTTGGTCTGTTCATTTAGGGTTTGTGTTATGTTAGATGTTTCTATGAATTGAATTTAATTTTGGTTTGATATTTAAACATATTAGATGTTGTTGTTATGTTGACGTTAGTATTTTTGATGTGGATGTTTTGGTTTGAATATATTTCAGATCCTACGGTGGACATTATGTTTTAATTTTAAATGTATATATTGTAGTTATTCCTAATTTTTTTATGTATTTTGTTTCTTAGTTTCTAATTTAATATTGAAATTATTTATATGTTTGTATATATATTTAAGTTTTATTCCTTGGTGTTCTAAATTTAAGTTATTGTTTTTGTCTAACATGATTGGAAGTTTTGTTTGGCTTAATGTTAAGGTTTTTATTTTTTGTACTCACTGTTCTCAATACTGTTTGTTGTTGGTTATTTGTTAAGGTTTAAATTCAATTTTCTTCTATGTGCAAATTATTTATACATTTGTTGATTATTTAATCTCATTAAATATTTAATATACAGGAGCATTTACTATTTATAGAAAACATGGTATTGCAAGCTTTAGAAAAACAGTGGATGATTCAGCTTACAGCAAATCCAGACAAATTCAACCAACAACAACACAAAAATTTCAATATTGTCTCAATTGATCCTGTCCAATATGACCCAGAACTACAATAATGATGGGAAAAAAACAGATTTATAACTTATTTTGTTGTTTAACTTTTTTTAACATTTTTCTGGATAAATTTCTATAAAACAATTAAAAAATCCAACTAAACAAACGTGCATTGCATATTGCGCCTCCACTAGTGTATGTGTGTGTATTTATATATATTTATCTTATCTTATATATAATAAGTGCCAATAAGCAAGCAAGTGTCGTCCACTATTTTTTTCATTTTTGTCCTTGTTTTTTCTTTTCTTTTTCCGTTGTTGTCCTTCAATTTCTGTTGTGTCATGCTTTTTTGCCAGGATTGCCCTTGCTTTGGTATTTATTTTTGCCCCTACTTTTTTATTTATTTTTCGTTCGTATCCTTGGGTTGTTGTTTCGTCGGTTTTTTTTTTTTCGCATTTTTGCCCTTGCTTTGGTATTTGTTTTTCTTTCCTTTTCCACTTCTGTTCTAGAATGTATTTTAATCTTCTTTCCTTTTCCACTTCTTACAGACTTCTTGTAAGTTCTACTATCTTCTCTAATTAATTTTTTCATCTCGTTTTTTTCCTCCCAAGCGAAGCGGTCACTGCTTGGATCGTTTGGCATTTATTATTCTCAGATTTGTAGAAATTGGATAAAACTTTTTTTTTTTTTTATCACCATCTAGCACCGCTTCGACCGTTTGCAGTTTGGTATTATCAGAAATGTAAAAATCAGATAGTTTTTAATTTTTTCTTATCCTTCTCTTCTGCCGCTTCCACCGCTTGGCGCTTTATATAAGAGCATTTCTCTTCATCTTTACTTTCTACTCCATTTCCTCTTACATTCTTCTTGCTATTAATTTTCTCACCTTTAAATCAAGATCCTCTCATTCACATCGCAAATGCTCAGGGTTGATAGATTTGTTCCTCGCTTTGCAATTTCTAAAATAACTAGGTATGTAGATCTTTTTCTTGTCTAAAGTTAATTTTCCCTTTGTTTTTAAGTATAATGAAAATGATATGCGTCTGTTTGTTTTTGCTTTCAATTATGCCATATACCATATCTGCTCTTATGGCATGTTCATACATGTAAATTAAAAAAAATTACAAATTGCAGACCATTTATCACATGGTTGGTACATATAGAAGTTCAAAAACTAGAGGCTAAATTGAAAAAAACAAAATTACCATCTAAACAGATATGATTGATGTCTTCTTACTTTCAAAATTAACACCGTATGTAATTGTTTGGCTATTCTTATCAATTAATTTTTCATTGGCTTTAAATTATATTGAAACTGATATGCCTCTGTTCATTTCTGTTTTCAATTACATCATATATTCTATCTGTTTTTATCACGTGGTTCACACACATGCAAATTAAAAAATTACAAGCTACAAACTACCTAAAACATAAGGGTGTGCATCCGAATCGGATTTTTTTCCGATCCAGTTAAAAATCTGGAAATCCGGATGATCCGGGAGGATAACCGCCAATCCGGGTGAATATAAAATTATTATATCCGCCCGGATCGGTTACGGATCCGGTATTTAACCGGTATTATCCGTAACCGGCTTTTACAAATAGGCTGAAGCTAAGGTAGTAACCCAAGAGGCCAAGATAATAAGTTAATAACCCGTAGGTTTCCTCTTCCCCAAAACAAAAGTAAAAAAGTAATCACCTTTTCATTTCCTCTCTCTCAGGCTCACTTCTCGATTTACTCCCTCTCTCTCTCTCTCTCTCTCTCATTCTGCTTTGTTTACTTTCTTAGCTTGAAATTACAGCAGACTCACAATCCTTGTCTCTCTCGTAGGGTTTGTACGTGCTTGATCATCTGAAGCCCCCATCTACATCTATTTCTCTGTGAGCTCTTTCTCTTTCTCTCTCTCTAAGCTTGTATTTGTAGATTTGTAGATTTGAGATTCTGTGTTCGTAGATCTTCTTTTTGGGTTTTCTTATTTTTAAAATCTTCTAGCAAAAACGTGTTTATAGATCTACATGCTCGCAACACTATAAATTTTGTAAAACTGTGAGTACTTTTTTGCTTCTAAAAAATAATATTCAGATGCTTTCTCGATTTGTATATCACTTTCCTCTCTCGTTGGTTGTTTACCACTTTGGCTAGATCTATTTCTGTGTTTTTAGATCTGAGTTTATGTGTTTGTAGATCTAAGTTTCTGGGTTTGTAGATTTGAGTTCCTATACTTGTAGATCTAAGTTTCTGTTGGTATAGTACTCGTATTTGTTCAATCTCAAATCTGTCGACTTATCTATGTTTTACTTTTTTCTTTTTTATCCTTTGGGTTTGGATTTGTATCTGTGTTTGTTTTGTTTTTTCTACTAAAAATATTTTTTATTTTTTATTTGCAAATTTTGAAACCTAGAACGAGAAGACAAGATCTGATTTTGCAAATTTATATATATATATATATATATATATATATAAACTCAAAACCTCACTTTTTTACTTGCTCTGTTTTCACTACCACCTCCAAACCAACCCCACATTCTAATCCAAAATTGATTTTGACCTGACAAGAAAATGGTTGAAAACACCCAAATCGCTAGTAAAAAAGACCCAAAAGCCTATTCTCGCTATTCCCCAAGTTTAAGCTCTAACTCCCTTTGTGTTTGGCTGCTAGGAGAGTTTGAATGTTATGGCTTTGAGATTGTTTCTTTTTTTACCAAACCATTGGATGTTGTTATTTTGCTCGGTTGAGTAACATTTTAAGATTGGGGTTGGAAAACGTTTGCGTGATATTTATGATTTTACGCTTTGCTTGTTCTGAGAGAGGACCTTCCTTAATGTTGATTTGCCGCCTCTGTTGAATGTTAAGAGTTTTTACGGAAAATTATTCCTTCTAAAAATAAATTTTACGTGTAAATTCTCCCCTAATCACAAAATTGTTGTTTGTATCAACTCATATTTGATTTATTTAATTTGCAGGAATCGTTTTGTCAGATGCTTGGAACAAGGAGCAAAGGAGACTTCTTCTTGAAACCAATTCAATTATCTAATGTCAATAAGCTTAAATCCCATTTGTTAAGTGTAAATCTAAGAGTTCCTTGTAAAATTGATGTTTTGCATTGTGATGTAAACAATGTAATATGTAGTATTGTGTGTAGATGTCTATTATTATTTATTTTATTTTATAAAAATTTGAATGGAAAAAAAAAAGTTTTAAAATGCCTATAAAAATATTTATTATATAAAAAAAATAAACATGAAAGCAATATAAAAAAAAGTCTTTTAAAAAGTGTTATAAAAATTTATAAAAAATAAAAAACCGGGTATAAAATCGGTTATCCGGATATCCGGGTCCAAATCCGATACCCGCCCGGATTTTGACCAAATTTATCAGGGCGGATATCCGCCCGGTTTTAAAAAGCCGGATCCGGATCCGAATGCTCCCGAATATCCGGATCCAGATGCACAGCCCTACTAAAACATATAAAATCAAGAAATAGCAAATAAATGTCTTCAGATGTGCAATAAATGTCAGAAAGAAAAATAAATATACAATAAATGTCAAACAGATATTAAAAATATAGACTAATCGAGAGGTAAAAAAATTACAACGAAATCTGAAGATATCTTCAAAGACATAAAGATCTGTTGAGATCTATACAAAAAGAAAAAAGAAAAAAGAAATAGCAAATAAAATAAAGACAAAACAATAATCATATCTGAACACGATCTCTCCAAATATATGAAGATATGTTCAGAAGAGCAATGCTACAGAGAAGCCCCGTTATAGCTCACGAAATGGACGAAATGTCCACATGGATAAGTGAGGTTCAAAAAATAATTAAAACTATAAAACACAGCTCTTTGCATTTCCGCTACCCTCCTCCCTGACGAATCACTTTCTTTTCTTGAGAAACCCATTGCCTTGAGAAATCGCGCATCACTCATTCGCGCTGCCCTCCTTCCGTTGTACTAAGAAGCCCAGGGAAGGTAATTAGCTCACTCCCTCCCTCTCTCTCTCTCTCTCTCAAATTAACAAAACCATTTCAAATCCAAAAATGCTTGATGGATACAGTTCAATAAACTATAGGAAACACTCCACAAATGTGAAAGATAACTTCTGAAAAATTGGAAAATCAATAAGAATTCTAAAACCATCCGAGTGCTTATGAAATCAAAAAACCACTTAAAGCCTGATAGGAGTTAGGTCTCGCATGAGTTGAAAAGGCACCATGCTTCCAGACTCTTGCCAAAAAAAAAAATAATAATAATAAAATCAAAACAATTAACTAGCATAAGTGGGAAACTTGGGGAGATTCTAGAAGGATATCGTTTTGGGTTGAACTGGAATTTTTTCACAAGAATTTATTTCAGACATCTTGTCATTTGTGGAGCATCTTCTACATATATAGTCCAATTGTAAGGGTTTTAGAACGGTTTCTGTCAAGCTAGTTTCAGCTCCTTCTCACACCTAGTATTGCGCTGCGTTCAGCCATGGAGAAAGAATGAAATGCACAGAAATCAGGTAGTCTCTGGTGGTGCAAAACGAAAGCAAATGATTCAATTAAGTAAGGGTAAAATGGACATTTTATTATTGATGACATGGAGGGTGTGTGTTTCGTGTCTAATGGGCGTCGTGCTTTCTAGCATTTTTCATGTTCAGAAATAAACCCACTTCAGAAAAAATTGTACATCTGCACAGATATGTAGGAAATGAATAACATTTGTTCATTTACCTACACATGCAGGATGTAAGGAACAAACAACAAAAAAAACTTCAAAGAACAGAAAAAACAAAAGCGACAAAAATTACAGATGAACACGAAAATATAAATATATGATGTGTTCAGAAATAAACCCACTTCAGAAAAATTATACATTAACTCATATCTGTAAGAAATGAACAACCATTTCCTTACAAATGCACGATCGAAGGAAAAAATAACAAAAAAAATGTGAAAGAACAAAGAAAATAAAAGCGAATACAGATGAAGGAAAAACTAAAAAAAAAAAGAACACCAATGAGATATGAACACGATCTTTTCAAATATATGAAGATCTGTCCAGATTTATACAGGAAAAAAATTAGAAAAAACCCAACTTAAAAAAAATATAGATCGAGTCAGATCTGTAGGAAGAAAAAAAATTAAAGAAAAAAAATATATCAGAAAAAAATGAAGATCGACTTGGATCTGAGGATTTGTCGATCTATAGGGAAAATAAATAAATAACACCATTCATATCTAAAACACGATGTCTTCAAAACACGATGTCGGCCGTATACATCTTAAAGTTGTGACTTGGTTCTTATAAGTCGTCGTATTATAGTTATAAACATTATGTAGATCATGTGTATAATATGTATTGTAAACAATAAAAAAATTCTAAAAATATAAACAAAAATCTGTCCATTTATAGTTGCAAAAAGAAAAATAGAAAAAAAAGTGGTTTAAAAATAAGATGAGAAATAATATTTTTATAAGAAAAGTTCATGATGCATACACTCAAAGTTTTATGTCATGCATACATGTCTATACATTTATTTGTGTGAACTTTTATATGCCTATGATATCTATGGAATGTTGTTTGTTTATTTATTAAGATTTCTCGAAATCTCATTGTAGTGATTTTCACTACTATTCTCAATCCTAAATGGTAAAAGTTGTAACAAGATTAGAAAATCCTAACGGAAAATTGTAAAATGACAGTAACTTCTCCAAAAATGATTGTGCCTAAAATGATTATAAGCTTGCCCGAGCCCTCCATCTTGGAATGCCTTGAGACAATTGACCAAGCTATCACAGAGATACTTGACGATATAAAGGATTTCAAACGTCGTCACAATTAGATAAAAATTGGAATCTAGAGAAAAGAGTGAAACCCAAAACTTAAGATATTTTATCGTATTTACTTTTTGAGAACAATATTTTGATAAATCCTGTATTTGAGTTTTAGATTTTAGATTGTGCATATACTTAAAATTTATTACATCAACCATTTTATTACATGTCATTTAAAAATTGTAACAAAACAACTAAATATGAAAAAAATGAGATTGTTTTATGCTATAGTTGTAAAAAAATAGAGACTTCACAATTAAGGTAAACATTTTTTTTCATATTCTAGATTTCAAAATTTTTACATTATAATTTGAATATGTTAATTGTTAATATCAATAAATAATAATATATTTACTATTATTAGATATCGAGTTTATTTAGAAACATATGATGATAGTACATCAACTCTAATAGTTCCTTTTGGATATGCAATCATGGATATTCTTCAGATAATATATATGATATTTTTTTATGATCAATAAGAAAATCTTAAAATATAAGTAAAACTATTACATTTCATAATTATATATATATATTAATCTATTTTTTATTATTACATATTTTTAAAGAAAATTCTTATTTTTAAAAATATTTTTCATATTTATGGGACACACGTGCAATGCACGTGTTTGCCCTTATCTATATATAAAGAAAACCAAAGCTGTGATTACTCTCTATCTCTCTCTGTGACCTATCCCCGCGTTGCCTCTCTGTCCTCTCCCTTCCCGTCCGTTTCTCAAGTCTGGACTCCCCCGCCCCAAAGCAAAGCAATACCAAAACCTCCCTGTATTTACTTACAAGTACTGAAGGCATCTCCTAGCTGGAGATTTAAGAGCGATAGCAAGACAAACGAAGTTATAGGGTGACATTATTTGAAAGGTATTACTATTTTTTTTTCTCGTTCCTTTTTTAACTCTCTCTCCGATCCAGTTTCTTTTCCGTTGCACCTAATCGTGTAGTTTCGGTTCCGATCTATAGGCTAAGTCTTGCCTAATCTTGGACTTTTCCAATCTGTCTCTTCCTCTGCCTTATATGACTCTTTCCCTTCTCTTTCATTTCCACAACCCCACAATTCAATCAACTTCCTTTTTTCTCTTTCGGGTGGCATTTCTTTTCGATTGTAACGTTTTCCTTTTCTTGTATTCTTTGGTTCTTTTTTCTTTATAATTATCAAGTGTAGATCCGTTTGTTTCTGGATTGTGTTTTTCTTTTTGGTTCAGTTGTAAAAATTTGAAACTTGTCTGTGGGTTTTCTTTATGGAGGGCTTAGATTTTCGTCGGCGTGGTTTAGTGGTAAGGATTAATGGGTTCTTGTCATTTCTTGGGGTTTTTCTCTGGAATATATAGAATTTTAAAATGCTATTTTACGTTGTACGATTTTTCATGGATACGGTATTCGCGCTGTGAATTCTTCTCCTTTGTTGTCTTTTGGGTTGCATTTTTTTTAGCGTTAGTTTGTTTTCACAATTCTTTTCAAATCATCTCGTAGAATTATTTAAACTTTTTCAAATTCTAACACAAAATAAAATAAATATTTTAACTTTTTCAAATCTTAAAATAAAAATAATATTAAAAAAATATATTTTAACAATATTTTATTCAACTTTTAACTTCAATTTTATCTCATCTCATATGTGAAAACAAGCAAAATTGTAGTTGGTCATATTTTTTGGCAATTTAGATAACTCCCAGGTTTTTCCTAAAACAAGAAATTGAAAAAAAAAATCCTAAATCTCTTGGATTCTTGATAAAGAAAATTATTTCATTACTCTCTCATAGTACGTTTAAAAGTAGTATGTGATACCCCAAAACATTCTTTGCTCTAATGCTTTGGTGACTCTTTTGACGCCATTTTACTGGATTTTGTTCATTTTTTTTTATTTTTTTTATTTTTTTTATCCTAATATTTTTGGCGGGTTGAATTTTGGATTTACTTATATATTAGTTTAAGTTAATTATTTTTTTAGCACTGGAAGGTGGTTCAAAGTGAATGTTTATGCAATGAGATTTGCTACTAATCATCTCCATACACCACATTTTTTTATTTTTTTTGAAAATCTTTTTGGTTTTATTCTTCTTAAATTAATTGAATTTTTCTACTTATCATCTATAGAGCACGCATTTGGTAAGAGAAAAAATAAAAATAAGTGTGGTGTGTGAGGATGATGAATAGAATTTTTCTTATGGCAATAAAGGTGGATTTTTGAAATGATTTTGAATGTTAGGTAAGAAGGTAGCCCGTAGGCTGTGGAGGCTTTAAGGTAGCTGGTTATTTTATCGTTTGAATGCTTTTTGCATTCTCGGAAGATAACCATGTTTTCTGGATCATTTTCCTAATTGTTTTTCCTTTTGAGGTTTAAATTATCTGTTGGTTGATAGCAGATACTCTATCCAAGGCCTCGCCTATCTTTACGACTGACCTTGATGGTGTAACAATGCAGGCACATGCTCCTCCTCCTGGTTACTTTGTTCATCTGGAGGATACTTGTTCTGAACACTATATGAATAAGAAATCCAGGATGCGTCGGTGGCTCTGTTGTACTTATCAAGAAGAAGAGTCATACCCCTCAAATGAAAATGAGCGCCTGAAAAGCCCAGGGAATCATACAGATGGTGGTATGTTAGCTTGATTCTCACTCTATGCTTCTGCAAATTTGCACCATGGAAAACGAAAACAAATATTTTTTTTTTGATAGGTTGTGGTAGTAGAAGGTTAGTAGTACTTATAAGAAAATGGTAATAGAAGGTTAAAAGTGCTGTAACATTTGTAGTTAGGTTTTCTATTCTAGCTTAAAGTAAGCATTGGAAGCCCAGAATATTGATATCTCATTGAGTAATTATATAGTAATTTGGTCTTATGTAGAAGAAGAATTAATAATGTTCAATAACCTTGTGTTCGTGAACTTCATGCTAAGTGGGTCATTGAATTGTATATAACACTTGGGATTGGGAAATAAGAAAAAAATATTTTTCTTGGTTGGATTCGATCCCACCTATGCATGCAATTTCTTCTTCCCGTGACTGAGAAGGAATGAGCACTTACCGGCCAAAGATGCTTTATGGAGATCAATAGGTAAAGTCCAAGCATCTAAAACTCGCCTTGTCACGGCTCCCGACTTGCAAGCACTATGCATTCCTAGCTCGGCCCCATCCGTCCGATGCTTAGTCAATTTTAGATAGGACGGTATGGAATTCAACCTATGTAGTTGCGAAAGTGATCTCTATTCCTCATTGCATTTAGCGCGGCCTGTTGTCTGTAGGGCCTCCTCTCCCTCCTGGCCAACCTTGCTGTACTGCATTCATTTTCATTGGATCTGATATGCATGCATACCCGTTGACGTTGGTTCAGTGTTCTTCTCTTGTCCTATTCTCCCATACCAGGCCGGAGTAGGGATCTGAGTGAGTGAGACTTAGGCTTCATTTGTTTTCAGAGATAAGATGAGTTGAGATTAAAGTTAAAAAGTTGAATAAAATATTGTTAGAATATATTTTTTAATATTATTTTTGTTTTGGGATTTGAAAAAGTTGAATTGTTTATTTTATTTTGTGTGAGAATTTGGGAAAGTTGTAATAATGAGATGAGAGGTTTTTAAAATTTTGGATTTTAGTCTTGAAAGCAAACCAGGCCTTAGGATTGAGAAGGTTTCATAAGTACTTGTAGGGGCCAGTCAGTTTGTACTTGATATCGCCTTAAGATATTCCACTCTACACCGATGGATTCCCACCTCGGCCTGAAACCGGGTCTAGCCTAGACCTGTGTCTAGGAGCATGTACTTGTTTCGATCTGTCCCCCGACCCATGCAAAGTTAATCTCTTTCTTTATTCATGATTAAGAACAGGCTAGATCTAGTTTTATAATATTTGTCGAATTTTTTTAATCCTGGTTGGAATGCAGTTCATACTTGTGTACTCAATATTGACTTTTTCACAATTTCTTGTCACTGTTGTAATCACCAGCTTCATGAAGCTTATGCGTTATTTGATTGACATACTTGCCATGCTACTTTTACGTTATCACTTTTCTACTTTAGTCGAACTGTTCCCATAACTCTTAGCAAGGAATTATTCCTGAGCTGGTACTAACCTCTTCCCAGTCAGGATAAAATATCTTCTTATCTGTACATGGCTAATCAAAACTGCTAACAATTGTTCAACCAATTTATCAGAGAGGGTGTTTACATCATATAGAAGCGTGTAGATTTCAATGTCTTTTTTTTTCGTCTGACTTTTGACTTATTTTTATTCTTCTATCTTTAATGTAGATATGCATTATTATGAATTTATAAGGATTGTTGGATATAATTGCATCTAGTAATCTATGATGATTTCTGGTCTTTGGCATGCCTGCTCTCTATTTTGGCAATTCAGCAATTGATTTTGCATTATTGAATTCTTAAGCATTGCTTGTATTTCTTTCCTTTTTCTTTTCTTTTGCACTTTAGGGCCCCAAAGAGGTGCTAAGGTGTCACCTCCTGTTAAATCTGAAGTACAAAAGCCACCACCGCCTATTGAAGTGCCTGCTTTGTCTCTGGATGAACTGAAAGAAAATACTGATAATTTTGGATCGAAGGCTTTGATTGGTGAAGGATCCTATGGAAGAGTTTATTATGCGAACTTAAGTAATGGGAAAGCTGTTGCGGTGAAAAAGCTTGATGTTTCATCTGAACCTGAGTCAAATACTGAGTTTCTATCACAGGTGTGACCTGAACTTCAAGTAAATATAGATTCAGTATCATATCTACGTTCATATTGAAATTTAATTTGATATATGACTTTGCTTTAGTTTGTTGACATATTTGACTGCCTTGGTATTCTTTATATTAGGTTTCTAGGGTCTCGAGATTGAAGCATGAAAATCTTGTTGAGCTGCTTGGTTACTATGTAGAGGGAAACCTCCGTGTGCTTGCGTATGAGTTTGCAACCATGGGATCTTTACATGACATATTGCATGGTATGCAAAGCCACACTAACTTATTTCAAACCTACAATATAGACTCCCCAGAAAAGATATTGATGTGTTTTGTATAAAAAATCATAGGTAGGAAGGGAGTTCAAGGGGCACAACCAGGTCCAACACTTGACTGGATGCAGCGTGTTAGAATTGCAGTTGATGCAGCTAGGGGATTGGAATATTTACATGAGAAGCTTCAACCCTTCATAATACACAGAGATATAAGATCTAGCAATGTGCTTCTCTTTGAAGACTTCAAAGCCAAGATCGCAGATTTTAACCTCTCGAATCAGGCTCCAGACATGGCTGCTCGTCTCCATTCTACACGAGTTTTGGGAACCTTTGGTTACCATGCTCCAGAGTAATGTTTATGAAATCCCTTTTCTTTTGTTTATTCTGTTATTATCTTTTTCCATGAAATGCCTGTTTAGATACTTTTGTGCTGTGCTCACATTGTTTATTCGCACTCCATATGGCTGCAAGCCCCATATAATTTCCAGGGATCAGTTTTCATTCTGTTGACATCGAGAATGTGCAATCGATCAGTTATCTTCTTGCCTCATTTCTCTGTTCAATTTTCTATGTTAAGGCCATTGCATCCATCCCCAAGTAAATTATTTACACTAATTTTTCTCTTTCATTTTAATGGCTCTATTTAACTTTGGATTATTAGGTTGGAAAAAATTCTCTTAAGACAAGAATAACATTAGTAATTCTTGAGCCAAATTACACTAGGACAGCTGATACCCAATGCATGCTGAAAGGGGGCGATGATAAACCCAGAAGAACATTCTAATAGTAGCTATTACCTTAAGAGGGATGAAACTTTGTGGGCTGGGGAACCATCCTCATGAGGCAGAGGTCACTTGTTCCACCCTCTTGCCTTTCTTCCTCTTTTCCCTTGTGGGCCACTCACAAGTAAAACATAATAAATAAACAAAAAGTAAGAAAAACTTTTTATTTCTATGAAATAAATAGTTATCGAATGTAGCCAATGATAATCAATCGAGATTGTTACAGAAAATGAGATTAAGATGAGGAACATATATTTCATCAATGCCATCTTATGTTGTCTTTGTTGCCCTTTCGCTGTAGTGTCTGCCTTTCCATAGTTTTTTCCTATTTAGATTGGTTTTCTGAGATGAAATAGAAACTTAAGAAATAAATAGCTGCTGAAAGGATAGAGGGTTAATAGAAGTTTCTACTTGTTAAAAAAAAATAAAAAAAAGGATTAATCGAAGCTTTTGGAAAAAAAAAAATGATACCCATTTTGAGATTTCCTTGAAAGTCTTTCCTTGGAGCTTATTGGTAGTTTCCCTTATGTGCCTGCTCAAAATTAATTTAGTCTTCGTTTGGAAAGAGCCTAAATTCTTGATGGTTTGCTATAGCTTAAGTAATCTTTAGGCCTTCATATTTTTTCTTTAATATCAACACATGGTAGTCTAATTGGTTCTGAAGTGAACTTGAAGCTGCCACGGACTATGAAGGATGTTGAATGATTTATCCTGTGAAACAAACTTGCAGGTATGCAATGACAGGACAGTTGACCCAGAAGAGTGATGTCTACAGCTTTGGGGTTGTTCTTCTAGAGCTTCTGACTGGGAGGAAACCTGTTGATCATACTATGCCACGGGGACAACAGAGTCTTGTGACTTGGGTGAGTTTCTTTCTCTGCTTAGTTTCTTTTGGTGATATCATTTTTATTCTTTTTTCTTGTATGTCACTTTCTCCCACCACTGTTTTCTATAGGCTACTCCAAGGTTGAGTGAAGACAAAGTTAAACAGTGTGTAGATCCAAAACTGAAGGGAGAATATCCTCCTAAAGGAATTGCCAAGGTCTCTCTCTCTCTGTCTCTCTAACATATGAACTCTCTTTGTTTTCATTTAATAGTAGCTTACAATATATGGTTGTGCTTTTGCAATGCAGCTGGCAGCTGTGGCAGCATTGTGTGTGCAGTATGAAGCTGAGTTCCGGCCGAATATGAGCATTGTCGTTAAAGCTCTGCAGCCACTTCTAAGGTCTCCTGCCCCAGCTCGTGATACTTGAACTTGGTTTCCTTGTGTTGGAATTTCTCCCTATGCACAGTTTGGTTTTATTTGTCTGTGGATTTCATCAATTTCTATATATATACATATATATTCAAAGAAATTTTCGTATATAAGATGAAATGTGTAGGACTGAATTGGCCCTTTGATTGCCATTGCTAAATTCTGTCTGTTGGGTGCTGACGTCTGGAGTATTTGCCTATGGATTGTGTGATGGATATGCTGATTGCTGGTACTCCCTTGTATTTATTGTCTCCTCCTGTTTTGTACTCTGGTTGGTTGGGCCATATACATGTATTTTTCTTAGTTTTCAATTTCTGAAATATAGTTTTCAATACTGTAATAATAATACTCACCCCTTTACCCCTTCTCAATTCCTGTATTCTCTCACTCTTGTATTTATTCCTTCTTTGTTTCCTAATCCTTATTCTGTTATTTTTACTTTTTTTAAATGTTATTTTAATATTTTCAAATTATTTCTTTTCCAAACATCACTTAAACTCGAACACTTTTCAATTTTAAATCGTTATCAAATCATTACAATTTTTTTAAACTTTCAAGTAAAATAAAAAAAATAATTCAATTTTACATGTCTTAAACATTTTTGGGATAGAGTACTACAATTATTCAAAAATTGTAGGTTTTTCAATAAAAAATAGGATCATAGAGAAGGATTCATCATTTTTTTTTAATTTTTAATTTTTTAATTTTTATAAATTTCTCACTTTATATATTTTCATCTTATCTATATAACCAAATAGTCAAACTGCCTGACTTTTGAAAGTGGGGTTTTTTCATTTTAATTCTCAACTTCGTTCATTTTGATCATTTCGTTGCATATTCGTCAACACACTAACAAAGGCTCCGCCACATGGCTCCTAAGTTACACTGCAGCCGATTAAAATGCGTTACATGCTATATTTAGCATGTGCCGTGTTATTCATTAGCTTCACATCTTATATATCTACTTAAAAATATAATATTTTATATTTTAATTCTATTTTACTTACAAATATGTTTGAAATTATTTTTATTACGTGAATAAAAAAATAAAATAATATGTTTTTAAGTAGGTGTATAGAGTGTAAAGTTTATGTCTATAATTTTTCATTTAGCATGTATATATACATTTATTAGTAAAATAATTTTATTTAAAAATATTTATACTACAATTTATTTAGATGATATAATTTAATTTAAAAAATAAATTTTAGACTTTCAAAAATCAATATAAAATTTTAGAAAAGAAAAAGCAAGAGTTCGATTCCCGCAAAAGTCAGGAAATAATTAGATCAAATCAACTATAAGAGTTTAACCACGCCGCTTATCTTCATCAGCACAGAATTGCAAAAAAAAAAAAAAAACGCAGAAGGAGCAAGTGTTCGATTCCCGCGTTTCTGCCACAACAGCACCAGAGCCAATGTCGAAGGCGAGAAGAAACTCGGTCTCTGCAACGGCTCTCAGCCCAAAAGTATCACCCAACTCCGAGCAGAAGAATCCGAACACGATAACCCGAACTCCCACCACAATCCTCTCTTCCCCGCTCTTCAAATCTGTACAGATTTTGCCCCCTTTTACAAACTCAACACGCATGCTCTCTCATTTTCTGAATTTATTCTTTCTTTTTCCTAATTTTGATTGCAAATTGTTGTAAAGGTGTTATTGCATGATTGGTGGCTGGTAAGGGCTCCTCATGGGAAGGGTTTAGCTGTTGGAGGGGTTGCTTCGTTAGAGTAAGAGACTTTTGTCTTTTCATATGAAGTTTCTCAAAAGATAGGTGTCTGTGTCTATATGAAGAAACTTTTTATAGTTCTAAAAGCAAATATCAAGAATTTGAAGGAAAATGAAGTTCTTAAGCAAATATCAAGAATCTAAGGAAAATGAAGTTAACCCAAAAAGGCTTTTTGGAGGTTGTTTAGATTTTTTTGTAATTTCACTCTCAATTAAAGCTTAATATAAGAAAGAAAAGATCAAGTTTTCTGTTTATCTGATTGCTAAATTTTATTTGTCGGTTTGGAAAAGAAATGAAAGAATGAAAATTTTCTGACTTGTGGGAGAAACTAAAGTTTTCCTATGATATTTCAAACACGCTATTGGGCCATTGGCACTGTAAAATTGAAACAAACAAAGTTTTGCAACCCTTTACGAAATGAAAAAATTTATTGTTCTTAAATTCTTTTTGTACCTTTACAGGAGAGTAGGAGTAAGAATCTTTTGCTCTGCTGCAATTTCCCATAGACATGATGCCACCACTCTTGATACAATGGATGGCATAAAAATTACAATCAGTGGTTTCATAAATAGGTCTCGGACACATCAAAATGGTTTTCCATCTGAGGTATATAACTCCTCTTTGATTAGTTCTTTCCTATACTTTCAAAGTAAAGTTCAATACTACATGAGTCAGCTTCATGATATCATGTTGGGTGTAGTTGTTTCTTAATGATTAAGCTCGACTCAAGTGAGCTAAGCCTTCTTCCAAACTACTTGGAATAGTGCGATGGGCTGGGACCACGGGTGGAATATGTATAAATGCAGAAGCACACTGTTAAGACTGACACTGAAATTAAATGGAGGACAATAGTATTTTAATGTTTCTGTTCCTTGTCTCCATACCCTTTGATTGACATTAATGTGATATTAGCCTAGTTCGCCTGTGTTTTTCCATTACTGCCAGACTTAATATATGTATAAAGGATTTCTAGTTCAAATGTTGTTTTAATTCAATATCTGATTCTTATTGATAAATGTGGAAAGGTATGCAATCGTTTCCTGCTTGGATTTCCCTATAACTGGGAAGAGTATGCTGTTGGTTGTTCCGGGGAAGACTCTACTGACAGAGGTGTTTCAACAAGGGTTTCTACTTCTGATGACTCATCTTTGGGTTTCAGAAGAGATGGAACTTTTCCATTTTCTTTAGAAGATCTCCCAGTGACTAGGATAGGTGATCTTTTAATGTCCACTTTCGGAGATCGAGAACATCGTTTAATAACAAACAGCATTTACAATGATATACTGGGAAAATCTAAGGGGAATAGTCCAATGCAAAATGTGAAATCTGGACTAAATGACACTCCATTTTGTCAAAAGGAGATCGAGGTTGATCGTAATTCCAAAAATGATAATAGTGGCTTCAATTCAAGGGATATGACAGGAGTAGAAAATCAGAAATCTATTTGTCATTCTGAGATCAGTATGAATGTCCTCACCTCAACTAGAGGTGTTTCCACCAGAAGCATGACTAGATTGAAGAATTCTAGATTGGAACAGGAAGACAGACTTTCACCCGACACTCACACGAAGCGTAACTATAGTGATCAGGCTACTTCGTCCAATGCTGCTAGAAACATAATTGAAGTGAGTGTGCCAAGAAGAGCTACAAAGGTGAGCCGTCCAACAAAATTATTTGGAGAGGATAAATGTGTATCAGGAATTTCTGATGCATCTGTCAGAAGATCAAGCAGGAGGCTGATGAATATGAAGAAATGATATGCAAGGAATATGTATTTACATTAAAAGAATGCCTCAAATGTACGATAATCACAACCACAAGTTGACATTTAAATGCGTTTTTCCTTGTGTTTCATAATAGTTTACTTTGTATCAGACATTGTATTTAGTGTAACTAACTCTTTTTGTTCAAAACATACTGCCACTTCCCTATATTTACGATCTTTTCATTTGTTGTAAGATGACAAAGGCTTGGAGCTCCACTTCGACTTTTATATCCTGAATGATCTTGAAAGTTCATTAAATCACTCTCGTAATGTCTTTTTGATTACTTTTAAGATTCTTCAGGTTGATGAATGTGTGAACCATTTTGATGGAGGTCTTGCGTCTTTCCCTTTGGTTTGCAACAGGAGGTGGTGTCAATAGCATATTTTAGATTTTCACCACCCCCTGTGGCATTGTCTACCGAGTTGAAATTAATAACAAATTCCCCAAGAGTAGCGAGTTCATATGTCCAATACCTACATAAGGGTCTGAAACTCTAATGCCAGACTATGGGCTCCTCCCTCGATTGCAAAAGGTGGGGTAGGAGTTCCCCCGCTCTCCATGGTGGGGGAATTCTTCCCCCTACTGCCACACACCTAGCCGCACACCTTGTGCGTTGGGGCACAAGGGGGAGGTGCTGCGTTGATCGGCTAAAGGATGACTCCATTTACTTATGTCTTAGTTCCTACAAAGTTTTAGAGAAATGCTTTATCCATAAACATATTTCATAAAACTAAATTTACAAATTGACGTGGCTTGATGTAGTACGTTAAATTATAAAATTATTTTTATTTTTATTATAGCAATAGTCTATAAAAGTGACGAGGTTTGACGTGGTAAGTTAAATTATAAAGTTATTTTTATTTTTATTGTGGCAATAGTCTACAAGTTTTATATGTAAACCTAATCCTGATGCATGACCATTTATAGTTTAAAAAGTTTTAAACTGATGCCAAAGATTAGGTGCCTATCAACAAATATCCCTTCAAGTTTCAAAGTATTTTTAGTGATAGAAAATGTTAACGTGACACATAACTATCATGTCATAAAAAAAATGATATCCCAAGTCCGAAAGAAAATACCCAGGTTAAAAAAAAAAGAAAAAAAAAAACCCTCTCTACCATCGCCAGGATTCCAACTCGATTACTAGGAGGAAAGGAGTTGGAGCTTCTGCTCCACCCACATCCTCCACTAGCCAGCTTTAGTTCCTTTCCTATTTTGTATTATGTTTTTCTCCACAGCGACAAAACAAGCCGATCTACTGCTTTCCGGTGTTCTCCGACCAGCACGCACCTCCTTTTTTGCACCCCAGTTGTCGATCTTTCAGTTCGCGGAAGACTTCCGCTCTTTTGTTCGGCATGTTTGACGCACGCGCGACCTATGTCATGCGCTTCATCTACGTGACACCACGTCCTGGAGTTGCTTCTGTCTACACGCGCGGCCCCCCCGAGTCACACGCCGCCACAACCAGTATTGGTCGTTTGCCGGTGACTCGTCTTTGTTTCGGGTTGCTATCCTATGTTCCAGCTTTCCCGAACTGAGGATCTAGTCAAAGTGGATGTGACAGTTTCTTCCAGCCAGTCCAAACCAATAAGATGCAGCACAACCCCCTTTACTGCAGCTTTTAGTCGTAGTAGTATAATCTATTTTACCAGATTATACAAAAATCACTTCAAGCGGCGTCCCCTAGTGGGACATGGGTGTGAGTCATTTACTTGGCTCCGGAACCCTCTTTTTTTCTTTTTTTGTGATGTATCCATTGGTTTTGGAATGACTGTAGGAGACTTCCACCCCACTGAAACTTGTATCATGTAATCCTTTAGCTTATCTATAAAATGATAAACCTGCCTAAAAAATATATATATCATGTCACAACCAATCAAAAAATGACACATGTTATATGCATAGTTAGTGTTTAAAAAATTAAGAATGCACCATCAACATGCTACATAAATTTTAAAAATGAAAACAAAATAAAAAAAAAGGGCTAGAGCCACCACTTTGGGCAACCCAAATCCCAAATGGGTGGTAACAATTGCCCCGTTTGGATAGTGAAAGTATTTCATCTCAACTCATTTCATTATTACAACTTTCTCAAATTCTCATACAAAATATAATAAACAATTCAACTTTTCTAAATCTCAAAATAATAATAATATTAAAAAATAATATTTTATTCAATTTTTAACTTTATTTTAAAATCATATCATCTTATCTAATTATCCAAACGGGACCCTAGCCATCCCTTGGGCGACCATTTCTCATAATTCATATTTATATTTTTTAATATTCATGCTAACGTAACATGTTGATTATACAATTTTTTTTTTTATTCTTTTAAAAGTTGATTGTGTATAATGTGGCGTGTATTTAGGGGTGAAAAAAAAAACCAGTAAACAGGTAAACCGGACCGAACCGGTGGGTTGGGTCCGGTACCTAATTTGGTTCGGCTTGATACCGGTTTCATTTTTTTCAAAACCGGTCAAACTCGGTCCAATTACAGTTTTCCTTTTTTTAACACCGGATCGGACCGGTTCATATATATATTTTAATTTTTTATATGATTTTTTATATTATATATAAAATATTTTTGTATTATATGATAAATTACTAATTAATATAATATTAAATTTTAAAATCCTATATCACTATAGTCTATTGTATTATTAGTTATACAAATACTATATCACTATATATTAGAATATACTACAATATATTACTATATTATATATTATAATATATCACTATAGTCTATAATATAATTATAATATATATTATAATATACAACAATATATTATCACTATATTATATTATACTATATAATATATCAAAAAAATCGGACAGAACCAAACCAAAATTGATAAAATTGGAAGTACCAGTTTAGGGGTGTAACCGGTGCGGTATCGATTATTCAAATCTCAAAACCGGTATATACCGGTTCGGTTCTAAAATATGTCCAAAACCAGACCGAACTGGAACGGTTACACCCCTATATGCATTCTTCAAATTTGTTGCAATGTGACTTGAAGGGATATTTCTTCACGTGTCAAGACTGGGCCTATATCTGTGACGTCTCTGGACCTAGGATCGGGTAGATATAATTCGGACCTATATCGCGAGGAGAAGGCCCCCCAACCTGAGCAACGCGCGAGAAGTCATGCCACATTAAATGCGTCGACATGGAGTGTGAACATGGAATCCTCATAGAAGATCATGTTGCCACAACTGACTATCGCATTAAATGCGGCAGCATGGTAGTCTAAGCAGACAAAACCCCCAACAAGGAGGATATAAATAGCATGAAGTCGGTAACGAAAGGAGGTTCACTTGGAACTCACTTTGCTCTTTCTCTCTTTTCTCCAGCACTAAAATATTCTAACTTTGGTGTTAGAGGAGTCATAGACACACCCGGCCACCACATTCTTCTCTTTTACAGGAACTTGGCATGGTTCGGGATGGTGGTTGCCAAACACGCTTTAACAGCTAGCACCGTCTATGGGATCGGAGTTACTTTGATCTAATAGCATCAACATGCCTTTTGTACCCCAACTACGACCCACATTCAAGAAGCCCCTCATTTCGACTAGAGAGGTGTACCCATAAAAGTAGAGGAGCAATTAACAAGGCCAACTCTAAAAGTAGAGGAGCTCAAGAATGCCGAATCAGAGAAGTGCGCAGCAGAACCAGCTCAGACTGCCCTGCAAGTCCTGCCTCCTCCTCCTGAACTCATCAACTGGGAGGTGGAAACTCAGGACTAGTAGAATCTGAAATAGGGAGAGGCTGACGAGCCCTTCGAGCTGGTATCCCTGGACATCACGCATTCAGAGAGGATGATGAGAATCGGGACAAGGATGAACTGTGAGATGAGGTTCTAGTTAATATGGTTCCTCACTGAACATCAAGATGTATTTGTTTGAAGCCATGCAGACACGTTCGAGATCAATAGGAACATGATTGAACATCGCCTGAGCGTGAATCCAGACGCTAAGAAAGTCCAGCAAAAGAGACGAAGTTTCAAAGCCAAGAAATACATTGTGATAGCAAAGGAGGCGGACTAGCTACTCGTAGTGGGGTTCATCCGAGAAGCCCACTAAAAGAATTGTCTTTCCAACGTGTTCCTAGTATGAAAGTCGAACAACAAGTGGAGGATGTGCGTCGACTTCACCGACTTGAACAAGGCATGCCCAAAGGATGACTTTCCTTTGCCTCACATCGACCTGATCATCGACTCGACAACCGGATAAGAAATGAGCTTTATGAATGCTTACTCTGGGTACAATTAGATCCAGATGAGCCCCGAAGAAGAAGAAAATACTACCTTCATCACATACCAAGGCTTGTACTGCTACTGAGTGATGTCCTTTGGCCTCAAGAACGCCGAGGTCACCTACCAGAGGCTAGTTAACCGGATGTTCAAAGAGCAAATCGGCCACAACATAGAAGAATATGTCGACAACTTGCTTTACAAAACCAAGGAGCCCGTGGGGTACATCAATGATCTGCGAGAGGTTTTCACAGTCCCTCGGAAGTACAAGATGAAGCTCAACCCTACGAAGTGCACTTTCGGGGTAGGATCAAGAAAATTCCTCGAGTTCATGGTCTTGTAAAGATGCATCGAAGCTAATCCGGAGAGGATTCAAGCCATGATCAACATGAAAACCCCTCAGACCATCAATGAAGTACAGAGACTCACGGGGAGAATCACAGTGCTCAATCGATTTGTTTCCCAATCGACCGACAAGTTCTCTCCATTCGTCTGAGATTTATGAAAACTTCATGACTGGAATGAAGACTACGAAGAGACATTTACTCGACTCAAGTAATATCTCACATCCGGAGAGGATTCAAGCCATGATCAACATGAAATCCCCTCAGACCATAAACGAAGTACAGAGACTCATAGGGAGCTTTGCAGTGCTCAATCGATTTGTTTCCCAATCGACCGACAAGTGCTAGCCATTCCTCCGAGTTTTACGAAACGTTCATTATTGGAATGACGACTGCGAAGAGTCATTTACCTGACTCAAGGAATATCTCACTAATCCTCTCTAAGCCAAACGGTACCAAAAGAAATCTTGTACCTTTACCTATTCGTCACAACCGTCGTCGTCAAGGCAGCGTTGGTTTGAGAAGAGAACAAGGTGCAGAAGCCCATTTCCTACATCAGTTAGCCTTAAGAGAAGCGGAGCCGAGATACCCATTTATGGAACTGTTGGTGTTCGCACTATTAGCGGCTGCCCGTTGGCTAAGGCCTTATGTAACAACCCGGCCCAATAATTCTAGGTCAGAATATTGGTCATTTTTATTGGGCGTAAATTATATTTAATGGGCCATATTGGATAAGTGCACGAGTTATAAATTATTGAGGTTGATTAGGAGTTTTAATTAGACTCAATAACTAGGTTAAATCTCATTTAATATTTATTGAACGAGTTAGACTCATTTTAGAATTTAAAAATCGACCGTTAGAAGTTTATTTCAATTTAAAATCATCACTGATTGAAGTCTCCTGCACAGTCCCAGTCATTGCCAATCCAATATTGAATGAATTACGAGATTATGTTTTTAAATTCAAACTCTCTTCTTGAATGATCGTGACCAAGTCCAACTTGAACTCCTCGACACCCTCTCCAAAATCTCTCTATAAATATCTTCACATCACTATGTTATTTGTAAAAAACCATAAACCACCGTAAGTGCAATGGCCGAGCACATGAAAGGAAATTAGTCGTGCCCCAAAAATATCGGATTAGCGCTACAAGGTAAGTAGCTTGATCATAAATTAGGATTAATATACATTAGTTAGTTATATATATTATTATTAAATCCAGATCTTTGGAAGCCAGTGTTTATATACCACACATGTAATGATATTTGTAAGCACATCATTCATCATATTTCATTCCACATACTATAGTTATATATGTATTATGCATCTCATGCATCTCACGTTGTATAAAATATGTAAACTTTCATAAGATCAAGTGTAAGATAAGATTAGAATAGTTAATCAGATAACCATTTAGATGCATGGCACCAATGCGATTTATGGGTGGATGTGCAAGCCACGGATCTAAGCGTGGTCCACCATAGTATGCTAGAATACTATTAGCATGTCCTATTCTCCAATAAATTCATTTTTAAAACTTTCAGGGAATCGACATGCTACCAAACTTTGACCTAAAAAAAAAATTTCTTCTTAACGAAGTACCAGATATGAAAGATCCCGTAAATAAATAAATTTAATTTTTATTAAATACTTAAAATCTAAAAAAGAGTCTATGGAAGCACTTATTTAAAATCAATAAAGTCTCATGTGCTTATAAAAATAACTTATTAAACTAAAATCATAAAACTGAGCATAACATAAACTATCTAGGCTTATGCCTCGCCTCTCTGGACTAAGTTCCGTCTTGCAACACAACCTTTATAAAGATTTTGAGGGGTGGTTTAAATACATAAAAACATAAAAAAATGAGTTGAATACTCAATAAGCAACACATCATACAGTAAACATAATAAACAAAAGGTTTCCTGAAAAATAGTTGTGGACTCATAAATACATACGTAAATAACATGAACATGAACTTGTCTTTCACTTATCATAGACTGGTACCCACTGTTGACCCTCGTGAGTTAGGGTTAGCAAATCTAAGAAAATTCTGATTCCGCCCATGGCCACAGGTTGTGGAATCCATACATAAAGAAGACACACTGTGTGCACTACCAGCATGTACAACCTAACAATGTAATATGCCCATAACATATGGTACCGTCTTCATATCATAACATAGGCCATTACATATCTTATCATTCATACTTATCATAATCATACTTGCATACTTGTCATATTATAGATTTTAAATGAAATCACATTCTTTTATAAAATTCCATGATACATGTTTCCTCACATAAAATCATGATTTTTCATAAATATTTTAATGCATACATCTTCACATAAAATCATGCATGTCTTTTTATAAATTATTTTAATACATAACTCTCACATAAAATCATGACTTTTCATAAATCTTTTGATGCATAACTCCTTTCATAAAATCCTGATTTTTCATAAATAATTTAATGCAGAATTCTTCACGTAAAATTATGGGTTTTCATAATTTTCTCGTGACTTGGGTATGTAAAAATGGGCTTCCAATGGAGGCGTACATGCATAATATTTTTATAAAAGACATGTCATATACCGTACATACGTGTAAGGGTATGATCATGCTACTTACCTCATAGCACTACCAATCTTTCTGGGAGCGACTGATTTCCTATAAGATAGGCACGTAGCTTACGTCAATTTCTACTTAAACACGTACCTCGTAATTAAACCTGAAATTCTAACTTAATCTATATTTTCCTGAAATCTAAAATCTTCAAAACTCTAAAATATCGCCACTCTCCATTTATTCTGATTTTCGCATAATTCCTCCAATTATCATGTGATTAACTTAAAAGAACTAGTATCAAGCCCAAACATCTAATTTATCTCGATTTTCATCATCAACATGTCACTAGAAAATAATACCCCTCTCAAATAATTTCTTGTATCCAACATCTCTTTTCTCTAGGTTTTTACTATAGGAACTCATCATACTAATAAATAGACCCTTTTGTCAACATTAATTGAACAAGGGTACTCTTGTAATTTACCTTAACACACTTCATATTCCATGGTACAAGGTTTATACATTCTACACGAAAGGGAATAAGCTTACTCGAAAGACAGTGGCAATGAGGCTTTGGTCGTGATCTTCTAGTGGGGATGAGTAGTGACTGAAAGTGGGGGGGAGTGCGTTGGTGACTTACAGTGCCACTAATAGTGCTGGAGATGGAACTGGGTTGTCTCCAACATATGGTGGTAGTTTGATGATGGAAAAGCCCGGGTTACGTGGTCTCTGCATGCTCTATTTTTGGTGTGAAGAACAGAGCATGTTCGCGTATCGATGGGTTGGGTCACGGCTGGGCTTTGTCTTGTGGTTCTCGGTGCAGTTGCGCTACAACGATGTGGAGGAGGTGGCTAAAACAGAGGCTATCGATTGTGGTGATGTGGGTGCTGGGAGGTTCGGTTGGGTGTGTGGATCTGGTTTCCGTGGTGGTTCACAAAAGAGGGAGCAGCTTGGACGTGTGATGGTTTGAGGGGTGGAGTTGGCAACAATTGAGTGAAGGTCGTGAGCTATGAGGGAGGAGGGAATGGTGGGTGGTTTTTGGCGTGCTTAGTGCTCTGATTTATGGCTGTAACGTGAGGACTGTGAGGTGCGGCTACTTCAAGTTTTATAGTGATTTTCACGCACACCAGAGGGACTTTATACTGGTAGGTTTAAGACTTTTAACCTGAAAGTGAATGTGGAATTGTAATCCTATTGGGAGAGCTTTATTGAGTGAATTCTAGTGGGAGTTTAAGACGTGGATGGTTGGAGTTTATAGAAAGCAGGTAGTTAGGAATTGTATTATGAAGAGGAATGTAGAATGATAACTGTGTTTGGATTTGAACACTTTCACGTGCTTGGAGTTTATAATAAACTGAGCCTTAATTCTCAAAGTCCAAAATAAACTTAACTCATCCAATAAAAGTTTTATGGGATTTTAGAAAATTTATTGAGCTATTACTAATTAATTAGGGCCCACTTGATCTATTAAATGGGCTTTAACTCATTTATTGAGCCCAATGAATATTTCATACTTTATATTGAATTGTTTATGGGCCTGTGGCCTATCTAAAATAATCCAAAAACCTCAATTGGGCTTCTATAATTATTGGCCCATTAATCTAATTTAGGCAAAATGAAATTATCTATAATTTATCCCTAATAACATTGGATTGGGTCGTTACATAGCTGCTCTCCTTACAGCAGCAGGATGTGGGGCCGATGTTGTACCTTGCACCTAGGGTTAAATGCATGGGCCAGTATGATAAGTAAGATAAGATAAGATAAGTCATGCATGTCATAAGCATACATATGAATGATCATGATTTTAAATTTTCAGTATGAAATATTTTATGAAAAATCTTATATTAAGTATGTTTACGTTATAATGGGTTTCTTACTGAGTTATCGACTCATTTTAGTTTGTTTTTATATTTTTAAACCATCCTAGGTTAGAATATTTATTCTTAATAAATGCTTTCGTGCACGCTCATTTATGATTTTAGTATTTTAATACAAAAAAACTGTATTTATTATAAAGAATCTTTGTGCCTAGTACTTCCTATAGAATAAAAGAAAAATATTTTAAGTTAAGATCAGTAGTAGCACTCTGGCTCATAGAAAATTCTAAAATTGACTTTATTTTTAACCGTGGGGAGTGGGGTGTTACACCTTACTTTCAAGCACATTTGATAAAGGTCCTAACGGAAGCGCCACTAAAGAAGGTCCTTCAACGCCTGTACGTATTCGGGTGCCTGGTGAATTGGTAGATCGAACTAAGCAAATTCGACGTCGACTATGTCCCCTGAACGACCATTAAAGGGCAAGTCTTGGCAAGCTTCGTTTATGAGATGACTGAACCTCCTGAAGGTGCACCCGCCTCATTAGAGAAAAACCAGTGGCATGTCTAGGTTAATGGCTCGCCATGCCTAAAAGGCAGGGGTGTGGGGGTATATGTAGTTTCCGGTGAAGGCGAATAGACCTACCATTCGATAAGATTCGAGTTCAAGGCTACCAATAATCAAGTAGAATATGAGGCCTTGTTGGCGAGCCTCGCCATTGCAAGGGCTCTAGATGCGGCTTACGTAAAAGTAAGGCAGACTCTGAGATAGTGGTGAACCAAGTTAAAGGGAAATACGTGGCAAAGAGTGAAAGACTCCACCTCTATCTGCAATGAGTATGGGAAGAGCGCGACCGCTTTCAGAGTTTCACCATCGAAAGTGGACTGGCTAGCGAGGGCTACATTGAGCATAGCTTACACAAAACTACCATGGGAAATAGTCACAAGGGTAGTATAGGTCCCGGCCATAGGGATCATGATCTCAGAAATAGCGAATGCCATACCCGAGTGGGCTCATAAGATAAATCTATTTCTAATCACTGGAGAGCTGTCGATCCAAAAGGAGGAGGCAGGGAGAGTAAAGAATAGAGTAGACCACTTTTTCCTTTTTGACGGGAAGCTGTACAAATGAGGTTTCTCTTCACCCTCCTTCGGTGTATATCCCCAAAAGAGGCTTAGTACGTCATAACCTAAATACATGAAGTATGTGGAAATCACTTGAGCAGGAGGACCCTGGTGGGAAAGGCACTAATGGCCCCAAACCCTCAAATATGCGGAGGCGTTCGTCTGAAAGTGCGAGAAGTGCCAAATGCATGCGTCGGTTTCGCATTTTCCGCCCAAGGAGATGACGTCTATCACTTCCCCTTGGTTGTTCACGTAGTGAGATATCGTCGAGCTTATGCTGTCGAGAAAAAGTGGCGGGAAGTTCATATTGGTGGTGATGGCCTAAGACGATGTTCCACGCTTGCACCCAGGTGATTATAAAAGGGAACATCTCTACCAAGTGTTCCAGACCCTCATTTCCACCCAGTGCAGTCAAGTCCATCTCCCGCCTGGTTACCTAAGCCGATGTTCCGCAGTCGCACCTCAGCGATTATAGGAGGGAACTCCTCTCCCAAGTATCCCAACCTTTTCTCACCTTCCAGCACGGTCGAGTCCATCTCCCGCCTGGTTATCTTGACCGTTTGTGATTAGTAATCGTGGCCCCAGGCCCTATTATGAATGGCCCTAATCACCGCTAACTGAGTAGTTATCCACATTAGGTCTCCTTGAAAGGAGGTCAGCTTGACCTCCAGGGAGACAACCTGAAGGTCACGGGCAACGATCTTGCTCTTGGCAGAGGCCAGCTCAGATCTTAGGGTCCCTAGTTTTCTAACCCGAGATTTGATCTCTTCCTAACTTAACCGAAGGGAGTCATTAAGTCACATAATCAGTCGGTCCCGAGACTTGGCCTCATCCTCAAACAACCTTCGCTCCTGACCTCCAGTGTACGCTACTCTTCCAAGCCATGTAGGGATTGCTTGATCTTCCAAACGAAGTCATCTTGCTTGGGAAGAGGAAGAGACCTTGTGGGGAAATGAGAGGGGCGGCCAAAACGCTCACACACACGCCACTTGCCAAGTGGCAAGCATGCACACATTCATCCTCCCAAGGATGATTGAGATTTTTTTATTGACAATTTAGCCATCACTGAACCTAGACACATGAAAATGGGCCCTCTTGGAAACTAGGGTTTCAGTTGATTGGTCTCACACGGCACTTGTCAATGAGACTCTTGACTTTCTCGAAGCAACACAATGATGAGGAAGATGAAGGGGGTCACAAGGCACCCATGCATAAGTCTCTTACATTTTCAAGGTTAGAGTGTGAGAGAAGGAAAGATGTCTATAAAAGGGGGAGGGGCCGACGGGTGAAGGGTCTTTTTGGGCAAATTTCAAATTCTCAAACACTTCACTCTTGCTTCTCTTCTCCTTCCACACGCCTAAACCTTTTCTCACCATTTTCTCGCCACCCAAACACACGTCTCCATCACCTTTCATCACCTCCAACCTCAAAACAAGGAAGGAAACTAAGGGTCTCACTTTCTAAGGAAGAGGGCACACGGTACAACCACACAACCTTCTCTCTCTCTGTGGATCTTTGAGAGAAAACTAGGGCTTTCTCCAAGTTGGGAGGCCGAAACCTTGAGGGATGATCTTCACCCCATGTCAAAGTTGCTTTGGCCATAACACATCACAAGCACCTTGCACCAAGCCAATCACACACATACCACACTTCCAAGACCTAGCCTGGGTCAAGGAAGAGGGACACGAGCATCACAACACCAAAGGCCTCTAGGCCAAGCACCTAGAATGCCTTTATAGATAAGAAAACCCTAGCACATTCACATGGGAACATTAGGGTTGTGTTCTTTTAAATTCTAACTATTGAATAAACCTTTTTACAGCTTGATCATATTGCTTTTGGTTGAGTCTTTGTAAATGGCTCTTCAACCTACTCTTGGATAATATGTGTATATGTTCGTGTAAACTTGCACTCACATGTTATTTTACAATTTAGTTGAATGGATGAAATCTCTTATTACGCCATGCTATGTGTCTTGTTCTATATAAATATGTTTGCCATGTTGGTTGTTGGTTGAATGAAATCTCTTGTTACACCATGCTTTGTGTCTGGTTCTATATAAATATGTTTGCCATATTGTTTCTTGGTTGAATGAATTGGTTGTTGGTTGGATGAAATCTCTTATGACGTCATGTTTTGTATTCAGATCTATATGATTTTGTTGCCATGTTATTTTCTGATGTTATATCGAACATGTTAGAAGTTATAAGCTCATGTTACTTTTGTAAAATGATGCTTACGAGTGCTTATGTGTTTCGGCCAAGCATAGTGAATGTTGTTTATGAAACTATTTTACCATTTGATAAGTGTTGAATGCCATTGTTCATATGTGTAAACCAAGTATTTTCAAGCCGTAACGTGAGATGCATATTGCTTGGTGTGTGATTGCATGAATCTCGGCATACATGATTACATGGTTCATGAAAAGAAAGAAGCATCATAAGTCCAAGTCACATACATTTGGGTTTGTACACTGTTCTCAAAGAAAGGAGCCAATAAATTGTTTTATCACGACCCCAAATGTTAAGACGGGGGAATGTCCTAGTGGAACTCCACCGTCCACTCTGGAGTGTATAAATTGGAGTGGTAACCCCTGGGTCGACGAAGTACAATCGGCTAATCTCGAATGGATCCTTTATAAATAATGACAGAGCGAGGTAGCACCTAAAGCTAGTGAGTGCCTATATATGTTGTGTGCGGTGAAGGCAAATATGACGAAATGCCGCACAAGGATAAGATGTATTCACCTCAGCTAAATGGGTCGTAGGGTGATGCGGTAACTAGCGGGGAACACACTGTGTTTAGGGGAGCCGTGAGGTATCCAACCATATTGTTACAAGTAAGATAAGTCCATAAGTAAAAGATGTGTATCAAATTGTTCAAAGTGCAAAGGAAAAATATTTGATTTGAAAAATCAAAAGAACTCTGTTATGTGATATTGAAAAGTCAAATTGCATAAGTGAATTTTCTGTGTCAAGTACATGTCCATGCATTCATTTCATGGTTTGCCTTTGTATGCTTATATTATTTGTTGTATGTTATTTGTTTACTTACTGAGATTTCTCTAAATCTCACCGTGGTAGTTTCCACTACCATTCTCAATTCAAAATGGTAAAAGTTGGGACAGGTACGCAAGATGTTAAGAACGATGAATGTGATTAATGAGCTGATAAAGGACAAGTTTATTGTAGAAGCTCGTTATAACTTTGTTGCCGCTTGTTTGGAGTTCACGGCTCAAAGTCTTAAGGATATTCTAGAAGCCCTTAAAAAGGATGATCAGGGGACCGAGTCATCCAAACCAAAAGAAGTCCCTACGATGAAGGAGCACATGGATTTTGTGACAGGATATCTTAAACAAGCAAGAGATTTTTCTGTGAAGGCAAAGGAAGTTGCTTCTAGTTTAGAACTTCTTGAGCCCAAGCCCCTGTAGACAAGAGAAATTTTCTCGAGTGTAACCAGTGAAGGGATCTTAATGCTACTAAAGTTTCCTGTTTCATAAATTGAGGTTCATTTTATTGGAGACCCCTAATGTTTTTGGAAAATTTGAACAATGAAATCTTTTTGGGAAAATTTTTATTATGACTTACAACTTTTGGGACGTATAGTTGCCTTTTGGTACCATGAACTTAGTATTTGCTCTAAACTTTACTTAGTTTATACTTTTTCCGCTGCGAATTATTGCATACTTCTAGTAACATGTTAGATGCATTGCATACTTAACTGTCATTAACAGGGGTATGTAGCCTTGAGTTAGATGTCCAGACGTCGTAGTCACCATCCAATCCCAAACGGTGGCTGGGGGCGTCACACTAGACTAGGGCTCTACCACTGCCATCCTCCATGGCATGACACCATAGTCATCGACTGCTCCTCTGCATCCCTCTCTCACTTTTACCCTACGCTAATCAACCCACACTCATCCCCAACGCCTCCCTCAGCCTTTCTATTTCTCTTCCTCCCTCGGTAGTTGTCCGTGCGTCACCACAAGCCAAAAACGCCACCGTTGTCTCCTCTCCCTCACCGTGAACCTTCATAAAACCCTTCACGGAAGATCACCTCCCATTCTCCCCTCCTCCCTCACTCGGCCTCCAACACACACTCCCTCCCTTTCTCTCCATTGTGCATCGCCACAAACCCCAGCCCCTACTACCACCTAACTCCACCCAGTAGCACCACTGAAGCTCTCCCTCCTTGTTTTCTCCTCCTCCCTCACGTCCAATCGGCCTCCTCCTCAAGTGGCAACACAACTACGACCAAGGGACAATCACAACCCAAACCAGGGGCTTTTGACGCCACGAGGCCACCAAATAGCAAGCAGCAGCAAGCTCTCAACCCCTCAATTTAGGGTATAATTTATGTCTCTTTACCTAGATAATTGATTATGTCTGTGAAGCTTAATCGGTGTTATGAATGTGCCCTATTTTGTGGATTGTGAACGGAATGGTTTGTGATGTGGCTATGTAGTTGAAGTGATGGGCATTATTGTGTAGTTTGTGTTGTGGCTGTGTGTAGTGTGAAGTGACGGGGTTGTTGTGCAATTGTGACATAGTTGGTGATATGTAGTATGTTATGAAGTGATGGGACTAAATGTGAAGTTGTAATGTGATTGTGTTGTGTGAAGTGATGGGATATTTATATAGTTTGTGATTTGTATGTCATGTGATGTGTCAGGATAAGGTGTGTAGTTTGGACGTCCTGTGTGAAGTAATAGTTTGGTTGGGATTGTGTTGGCTTGTAGGAAAGATTGTATACGCAAGCAGACGTTTTAGTGAGCTATTTGTTGATCTTAGGTGATAAAGATGGTAGGATACATGTGTAAATTGGTTGAAAGCATGTGTCGGACAGTTTTACCATATATAATGGATGGTCTGTCTTAAGTATGAGTATATGATATTTAAGCCTTAAGGTTGGCTTAAATTTGTATATTATGCTTGGTTTGGATTATGATGAAGTGTTGGCTAGATTACGCATGAATGAAGGAAGAGATGTATGTATTGACTAGAATTGAGTTGTATAACTTGGTTGATTCAAAGTATGCATCAGAATGGATTGTTTGGTAGGAAAAGCGTGATGAAGGTGATAGTGTGTCTTAACCTTTAAAGTGAATGATGGAGGTTCACTTTAAAGTATAAGAACATGAAGTAGAAGAGTAGGTGTTGAGAAGGTGACCTCGAGTGGGTCCTAGGCTACAACTTTAAGAATTTAGAAAAAAATGTGATAAAAGAATGTATGGAGGATGGATTTTATAATTGAATGGGTCTAAGTGAAGGAAATCTAAGTCGAGGGTAGTTTATGCATTTTCTAAGTTTTAGTTGCTTGTGCACTTGAGAAAATGAATTATGTAAAATTATGTATGCATGTAGGTTGTCATCTGACACGCATATGAATAGATTGTTTGAAATGAAAATAGCATGGAGTCTAGGTAAGCATTATGTTCATGAATTTCTAGAGTTTTCTAAATGTTATGAAAATGAAAAAATTTTATGAAAAATGTTCTTATTATGCAATGAAGGAAAATGAAATGATGTTTTATGAAAGTATGCCAAGTGTTAATATTTTAAGATATACGTATGTAACGGCCTTCTTTGGCAGCCCCTATTGATGCACCTCAAAGAATAGTTGTATGCATGTGAATGGATGTTATATGTAGTACTTATTATATTTATGTTCCATGAAATGATTTGTTGAGGTTTATGCTTGATTCTAAGAAATGATGTTTAAATGATGCGATGAATGGGTATTTAAATGAAACTATGAAATGATATTTAAATGACGCTATGAAATGATATTTAAATGAGACTATGAAATGAAGTTTAAATGATACTATGAAAGAATGTTTAATGGATGCTATGAAATGATGTTTAGTGATGATATTTATGCTTATGCTTTGAAATGATGTTTATGAAATTAAATGGACTTATGAATGAGAAGGAAATGACTGAAAGGAATGAATGAATGAAAGGAAATGAAAGAAAATAAATGTTTTGAATGTATGAAGCTACGTAACAGCCATGACTGACTGAATGAATGATGATACCAATGGACTGGGCAGATTGTAATGCCGGATAAGTTGTATTGGTAGTGTATCTAATGCTATCCTTTGACTAGAAGGGATTCCTAACCTGTGGCCACAAGCGGAATCCAAGTCCAAAAGACCGCTAACCCCAACATATGGGGACGTAACAGTGTGTATTGGCTATAAGAAAAGTGATAAGATTAATTGAATATATGAATGATTTAGTTTCTTTATGAATGAATATACAAGGTGTGGGAAATATCTTATGAAAAATGAAAACCCTTTTAAAGAAAAACTCCACCTTGTAACATTTTCATAGGAAATGAATGCGTTATGTAAAGTATATAGAGGAATGATGAATGCATGAATGAAAACTTATGTTAGTATATTTTTACAATATGAAGTAATGCTTACTGAGTATTCGACTTATTTTATTTTTATGTATGTCCCTCCCCCTCCTAGAAAGAAGAAGAAGAAGAAAAAAAAAAAAAAAAGTCGTTAGGACAAACTTTGGTATTATTCGGTTGTGATGGGTTTTAACCTTTGGGTTGAAAGTCGAACCTTGGGATTCATTTTGGATTCGGTGGGTTAGGTTTGAAGAGGGAGTGAAAGTGATGGGTTTTGGTGGGAGAGTGTTAGTGCAGGGATTGACTATGGGGAAAAAGCAGGAGCTCTTTTTGGACACTACGCCAGGTTGATGAATTAATCTTTTTGCTCTGAATACCTCGATGTTTTGTTATCTGAATCTTACCAATGAAACGCACCAGTATGCAATCTTCTAACTTGAGAATTTGCAAAGCCCATTTCGTGCTTGGGATACAAGTGAAAAGAAAGCCAACTTAACTTGGCTTTCAATATCTAGCAATCTCCTGTATGTAGGATTTAATTAGTTAATATCAATTATTGTGACTTAGCTTTTGATTATATCAATTAGCAATCTCCGGTATGATTATCTACTGTAGATTGATCATTTTGAAAATAAAATGGGCATGTCCAATTATGATATGAAGTTATGATAATCCAATTGAAAAATCTTAAAACTATCTTCACTTTTCGAACACTTCCAAAACCTTTCCTGCATGATTACAGTGTCTCAACCGTAAAGATTATGTTGTAGAACTGTAAAGATGTCATTACATGTAATCCTGGAAGCTTTACAAGAGTGAAAATCCTTCCATAATACTGTGTAAGCTACAATGGTATGACTGATTGTGTGAGACAAAGTAAATGGCTTTCTAACATGGATCTCATTTATATTATTGCATCTTATTGTGATAGTCTCTATCTGCCACATTTGACATATTTAGAATGTGAGAAATAATACAACGTACAATGTTGGAGGAGCTTAAGAATTTCTTTATCCACACTCATTTGCTTTGGACTGTTTCTCTAGAAATAATGGATTTAACCTGCATGAATTTTTAGTATCCTTTTCACCTTCTAGATAGGTGTATCTCTTGTATACTCCCTGTGCGTTTGGGTTGCACTTAGCATTGGAGAGGAGCAAGGGCTTTATGAATCTGAGGAAGGTTGTATAAAATGCATTAATTCTATGGTTTCTCATTTTGTTCTAGCTTTCTTATTTTAATTCCTAGCTAGCTTTCTTTTTTCAGCACTGCACTATTAGTTGTGGTTTACTCTACTGATGCTTGTGTTTTTCAACTTGTCTACAATTAATTTATGCTTGCTTGTGCTGCACCTAAGCCTTTGCTTGTGTCTTTCAAGTTGTCTAACATCAAAATAAAGAGAAACGACATAGTTGGTGACAGAACCACCAACGGGACCTGATCCTCTTCACCTCCACAACAACCCAACAAGACCTTAAGCGATTCATTTCTATGGAGCCGTGAAGTACTTCATTGTTATTAATAGAATATTGTGTTTTGTAATATAGTGTAGTGTATAAATATCAAACAATGTAATATATATTGGATTGCATCGTGCATGTCTCATGTATTTTACATGATGAATATTGAATTTTTTTTTTTTTTTTATATATGAATTTTGTTAAAAAGTTAATTAGTTGTTTATAACTTTAGCTATTTTTTACATAAATTTAGTTTTCCATTTTGATATATTTTTTTCATCATGGACAATGTTCAATGCAATTTTATATATATATATATATATATATATATATAATTAATTTTTTAATAGTGGACCCCACTCTTTTTCAAAGTGATTACGCGGTAGTTACGCACTTCACGGTTGTATGTAGAATTACTCTTAATAAAATATAAGCTTTTATATATATAAAAAATGTTTTTCAACAACATTATTTCTTGAAAAAACTGTAATAAAATATAACATATGGACTTTTCTGTTAAATAAAAAAAAAAAAAAAAAAGGGATACAGTCCAGATTTCTGGTTTCAAAAGCACAGATTCATTCGGTTCCGGCCCGGATCATAACCAAGTTCCGGCCTGGATTTGAAACCCGGGTTCTAGGCTGGGTATATCCAAGTACCCGATCTGGAACCGGATGAACAATCATGGCATTCAATTTTCTTTCAAATGGTCATGGAACGAGGCTTTTTTTATTTTTTCCCAACATATAAATGAATACATATAATATTGGCTAAACAAATAAATAACATCTTAAAAGTTCAATACATGATGAATTTTACACGCGCACTGGCCATCCCATCCGGGGGTGAATCAGGCAAACTTCAGTTATCTTTCACTCGAATTATTAATTTGCACAATGATGGATCATTTTGATGTCTATACATACATACATTCATTCAAGTCAACCAATCAATCAGCGCTTCCATTCTACAGTACATCTCCATCGAAATAACAATCAGACTTGAGTAAAATCACTCGTTCATCAGACTCTCATTTTACATGGCCAGCACTAAACCAAAATCATCAGTTATACCTTTATAAAAAACAGGAGTTTCTGACAATTAGCTGAGAACAATAACAACATGATGAACATAAAAAACACAATAATATTGCCTAATATCATCTAGTGTGGTGGGAACGTGCATCAAAGTGTAGCCAAGTCAATGGGAGAACATCCAATTTAGCAAGGACGGTGAAAGGAAACACTCATAGAATAGTAAAGATAAAAGACAATTTCTTTCATTTTTTTTACAAGACAAACCTAATGTCAAATATGCACCTTTTTCTGTAGACACCGTTTCAACTGAATGAAAAAAGTGATGGGTGTCAATCTGGCTGTATATTACAAGAACAACTGGGCCTGCCGTGCTTTTCCCCATGTCTCTTTTTCTGGCTTATACCGGAACCCGTCTGCCCCGATACCGGTCAAGGAACTGCAGACAAGAAAAAACAATTATAACACTTAGTTCAGAAGTACACTTGGATATGGAATAAATTGGTTCGACCGGCAAAAGTGAACAATGCTGAGGGATATGAACCAAGGAACTAAAGTAATTCTACTCCACCATTTAGATAACAAATATTTATACACGGGAGTATTCAAATATGCTCCATTTAACTAGCAGCGTTTTGTGTATGGGTGTTGAACGCAGCAATTCTGCAACAATTTCTCACTATTTTGAAGTTCATACCCAAAGTATCCACCATCTCTTTTAGTGGAAGACGGGAGGGGAGAAGGGAAAATTTAAAGGGCAAGATAAAATAAACAGAAAATGTCAAACAGCATTCATGACTTGGGTACCAAAAAAAGCACATGCTCATTGCATTCATACTGACAGATAAATGAGACACATTTATATAAAATATTCAACCAATTGAGCAAGAAAAAAAGACCATTGCAGCAGAACCTTGTATACTTGATGATATAAAAGAATTGTCTTTTACAACTAAACAGAACCATTTTTTTCTGCAGCCCAGTTAGTAAACCTTTTATTCACCACCTGAAAGTCTATGAACACATGATCAGCTTTCGGTTGTACTTATCTTGTTCCATTACTCATTTCAAATCCATCAATATGGTTACACATGCATCTCTGACCATATCATAACACTACCCCCACAAGCTTCTTTGCTATATAAATACCAAGTCTATACAACTGACAAGGAAAGTTGAAGCCAACCACTTTGGATACCACAAATCCAATATAAATAGTGATCCATTCATGGTTATAAGAGTATTGAACTATCTGTTGAAGTAATAAACCAATCAAATGAGCGTGTATGTTGAAGTTCCCGGTTGATTAACTTAAATAATGCTCCGGTATAAGATAGATGACTTTATCCTACCTCACCCCTACTTATTATCCTATACATCCAACCATAAAAAAAAAAATATTATCATAAAAACCTAAAATGACTAGAGCTATCCCAATCCAAGTCCAAGTGCAAATCTAAAAACCGCTGCATGGAAAAGAAGACTCATTTCTCTTTCTTGTATCTAAATGGACCTCTGTAAGATGAACCATTTCCTTCTTTCTTATATGGACTTTTATGAATATTGCAGTATAGCATACATTCCATTAGAAAACTTCTTACTACAGTTTATAATTTGAAACACAATAGTATTAACATAAATTTCAATTTGAAAACAAGCATACCGATCTGACATATGGCTGTTGGAACAACCAACCGAGAACAGGAATCTTTTGCAAAAAAACTGCGAGTGTAGGCCAGAAGCCACTGCAAAATATGTACCATCAGCACTTTGAAATATATAATACATTACTTTGACAATCCTGAAAGAAAGAATCCCAACAACCTGAAGAGTACAATGAACCCATATGCCTCCAAAATCATGCCCAAAATAGGCCATCCTATTACAACAAAGAAGAAGCCAACACCGAATGAAATTGTTCCCTGTGGAATCAGGAAAAAAACAGAACCAGTGTAAAGACAGGAAGCAATTCATGGAAACAACGTTACATGTGTATATGTCCACTTGTAAGTGGTTTTCTGTGTGTACGTCTAAGAGGTAAAGATAGACAAGAGTAAACAAATTAAACCTTGATGTTTTGCCGTTTCATGAAGAACTGCATAGAGGACTTCAGTCCAATGGTCAGAGTCACCCCTGAGAAGAAGAGTATCTGATTAAGTCCACAAAAAAGTAAGGCAGTGTTAATAATGTATCAAGTCACAACAAACATGTGAGATGTATAAAGATTTTAAAAATGACGAAAGGGGAAAAAGAGAGAGGAAGAAACCTGAGCAAGATAAAGCTATGAAAAGGCACTTACATTTCCCATGGCGAGTAATCCCATGTCAAAGAAGAAGATGATTCCCAGGAATGAGAAAAATATGCCAAATCCTGTCAATCCCATTCCAATCTCTGTTGCATGTCAACATTGCAAGTATTAGGGTTTAGCAATTTAAAAAGATTGAAAAGGCAATGCCAGGGACTACGGCAATGTTTTGAAGAATGCACAAAAGTAATCCACAAAAATATACATCTAAATGGCAGCAATGTAAAGACAACATCAAAACAAAACAAACAAACGAAAAACCAAAGAGAAAACATATGCAACTCAATATGCCGCATCAAAACCCTAGAATGTCCAAGTACATGGTGAAATTTGAACCTTGGGCATACATGCCCATGATTTCTTGCATAATTATTGTGTTACTATTGTTATGTTTGAATGACGATATGGATTTCTTGATAGAAGCTGCCAGATTATGTTTTATAAGGAATCAACCTCCTAAGGCAGATTCATTTGTAATGCCCTAATGGAAGGCCCAAACTACATAGTCTATACTCCAAAAGGACTAGTCAATGATACAATTGGAGCTCTATTGGAACCTTATAAAGAGCAAAAACTTCTCATTCCCAAACAATATGGGATCTCATACACTACCTACCCATATCCTTATCATATGGGGCATCACGATTCACTATATGATATGAGGTGATACAGATTCAAGCGTGTTTCACCATAGATTATGATATGTGAAGCAGTGTCACGGACTCAAGCGTGGTTTTATTAGGCCCCCACGTCGAGTTGCCTCTAGAGATGCCGCACATGCCCTAGTCATGGTGGGGACATGCACCTTGGCTAGCCCACAAGCATGCCTTGGCTCGTGGGGTGACACGCACGGGGCACCCAGCATGCATACATGCCTTGGCCCGCGCGATGGCAAACACGGGGCGCCCAGCATACGGGCCAGCGAGGTTAGTGAGCGCCTGCCCATGCGCTCAGTCATGCGTCGCGCGCCCATGCGCGCTGCGTGGGCATGCTTGTTCCCGTGCGCAGGCCCATGAGCACCTTGATGGGCCGCATGGCCCTACGCGCGCCCATGTGCCTCAAGGCCATGTGCAGCACATCTAGCCCACCCAGTGCGTGTGCGCGCGCACACGCACAGTAGCTGCAGCACGCCAGCGAGATTAGTGGCATGCCGTGAGGCATGCCATCCAGCGCACGACTCCAGCCCATGCCTTGCAGAGCAGGTTAGTGGCATGCCCACCAAGCATGCCATCCAGCACATGGCTCCAGCCCATGCCTTGCAGCCTCAACGCCCGAGCCACCAGCTTGGGCCATGCAGCCAGCGCCTAAGCCACTAGCCTGGGTCATGCAACGCACCACCATGGCCCACCATCAGCAAGCCATGCCGCACCACCTAGCCATGAACCAGCCCGAAGACCACCATGCACTAACCTAGCCCATCATAGGCCATGCATGCCACGGCTAGACTTGGTCCATGACCATTATCATGTTATTTATTTTATTTATTTATTTAATTTAATTAATTTATTTATTTATTTTTAAGGGACCTATTGGTGGTTTCCAAATTGTATTGCTTATAAATAGGACTTCATTCACTTGCCTTAGAATCTTTTGGCAAATTTCCTAGAGGGAAGACTATTGTTTGAGAGATCATAAACGGTGCATTTGCACTTGGACCTTTTTGGTGAAATTCGTGAATCCCAAAGAGAGGATTACATCTTGCAATTCGTGAATAGGTGTAATTCATTTATCTTATTTTCTTGCAACTTGGTACAATCCGTAAATTCAAGTTGTATTTATCAATATATGAGGTTTATTCAATTCTTGTGCAATTCGTGAATCAAGTGTTGAATTATCCTAATTGTTATTTGTTCATTCAAGTTCTTAAGTTTCATGCTTTTGTTTTTGGGTGTTCTTCATTGTGTTCTTGGTGATCATCTTCATTTTTGCTCTTCCAATCCATCCAAACCATATTTTTTACCAACCCTAGTTTTTGTCAACTTTCCATAATTGAAACCCTTCATCCTTGTTGCCCTAGCCGAAACCCACTTTCATTTGAATTTGAATTCAAATTTCGGCAATCCTTGCCTTATTTGAATTGCTTTAGCCAGCCACTCCACTTATCATAATTAGAATTCCTACATTTTAGGAACCCAAATTGACCCCATCCTTACCATAGCCGGCCATATACACTCACCATTGACTTCCAAGATTTCAAAAAACCTTCCTAAAATCCCTCACTAGCCATACTCAACCAACCCTAGCCGCCCAACATTCTTACCCTAATTCCAAACCCTAAACCTAAACCCTAGCCACCCGACATCATCTTCCAAACCCTAGCCCTAAACCCCAAAGTGGAGCCAACCCTAGTTGCACCCATTGCCGTGCACCACTTTCCACCATTGTAGCCATACACTTCATCATTCTTTGCCACCATTCCATACACCTATTCAAGCCTAAACACTTAGGCCTCGATTGTTTTCGGAGATGAGATGAGATGAGATGAGATTAAAGTTAAAAAGTTGAATAAAATATTGTTAGAGTATATTTTTTAATATTATTTTTATTTTGGGATTTGAAAAAGTTGAATTGTTTATTTTATTTTGTATTGGAAGTTGGGAAAGTTGTAATGATTAGATGAGATGAGATGAGATGAGATGAGAAGTTTTCCCAAAACAAACGAGGCCTTAACCTCACCACACCCAAGTTGTCATCTTTGTGACCCTTGTTCGAGAATCAAGCAAGAGAGGAACGAGCTTTCGGTCATCTCAAGGAGATCCTTGGCGTGGAGATCATAGTGTTTAGAGACTTGACCGAGGTCCCTAACAGGTTCACTATATGATATGTGATAACACGGACTCAAGCGTATTTCACTACATGTTATAATACATTAGAAGGTGTCACGGACTCATGCGTGGTTCACCATATGATAAGTGATAACACGGACCCAATGGTGTTTCACTACATGTTATGATAAGTTATACGGTGCCATGGACCCAAGCGTAGTTTACCCTATGTTATATACGGTCAACAACAATTGGACCGATGCACACATGTAATGAACTGCCACTAAATAATTGAAAGACAAGATGAACAAGTTGTATAATTGTTAGGAAATGCATGGAATCAGTCATTCATGCATCCACGTTACATGTATTGCCATGATTATGCATGATTCCGCTTGTGTTACTAAGGAATGATATGTCATGTAAATGTGTGACGATATATGTAAGTTTTCAAAATTAAGCCTAATGTTAAACTAAGTTAAGTTTACAGTATGATGTGCTATTATTGAGTCTTCGACTCATTTGTTTGTTTCTATGTTTTTATGTTTTAATGTCCTAGATGATGATTTCGTGGATACAAAGCAGAAGTGTCAGGAGTAGAATAAATTTCCAAAGACTTAGTGTATGATTTAGACATTTAAGTAGTGTTGGTTTCACATAGAACTAGCTTATGTCATTTCTTTTATTTTTCAGATTTTATGAGAGACTGTCATGCTAGATAAGTTTTATAATCTAATAAATGAGGTAATTTCATGACTTCGAATCTCTTCACCGGGCATTATGTTATGAATATACATAACATTCCTGACCTGCGTGATGGGGTGTTACACAAGGTTACAATTTTTTTCTTATCAAAAACATTTTTTTTATTAAGTTTCAAGGATACATTTGTGCATGCTATACGTTTTAGCTAAAACTACATAAAACTTAAGCATTTTTTCTAGCCTCCAAGAAAGTTGGCAAAGCTGTAACCACTGCCCCATATAATCTCACCATATACCACATTGTGCCTATTCTTTTGTATGTTAATACTTAAATTACATAAACAGGTCATATTAGCACCAAGTCAAATGCTGAAAACTACACCAAAGGAGTTTGATCAAGGCACTTGAACAACCTCGAGTAATAGGTCAATTTGTCTGTGTAACCAAAGTTTTAAGTATTTGTTCTGAAATATTATGATATTATTCCAAAAATATTCTTGCATATTGATAATCAAAGGCAGGCACGGTAAAAAAAAAAAAGGCTCTACAATTCATGTCCATATTAAATTAAAGTAATAAAATAAAATAAACACTACAACTTCAAAGTATTTAATTTCTCCCGAATCAATTTATCCAAAAAAAAAAAAAAAACACAAACGGAATTAAAGTAGAAATACTATAGATAAAAGGTATCAAATAAGCAACAAAAATTTCAATATGTACTCACTCTTTCGGTCATTCATCTCAAAGGAAACCATATTTTCGATGCTCAGAAATGACCCGCTTTTCACTGCGCCACAAATGAGAAAGACAGACTCAAGGAAAGAAAGAAGTGCAAAATTAATATACAATTGAAGGGAAAGGTCGAATAAGGTTCTCGATTATGGAACTTCGAATTCAGAAGAAAAGCGAACTCGATTTGACGTAGAAGATTTTACGAGGAACAAGAAAACAGAGAGTTGAATCGAACAAGCCGTCAAAACAGAGATACTAGAGTCTAAAACTCCGTTTGTGATGCCAAGATAAAAATAGGGGAATTAGAAAGCGAAAACCCAGCCCTAAGTTTTATCTTGCCTTCATACTTCTTTCTCAGCAAACAATTTGTAAAGAAGACAAATCGCAGAGACCCCGAGGAGGGGGGGTGATGCGGAAAAGAACCTGTGCGTGCGATGCAGTGAGAGATGGAGACAGAGAGCAGAAACCGTTACGAGAGAGAGAGAGAGAGCAGTTGTGAAATATAAACGAAGGGGAGAGAAATTTAGGCCCCGTTTGGTGTGATAGATGGTGTAAATCCATTGAGTAAATCTTCAAACCGGACGTGGTGTAAAAATGGGATTTACACATCAGATAAGACGCATCAGATAGAATAATACCAACATTGTTTTACCCTTGCTCTCTTTCCTCACTCTCACAAACTCTCTCTCTCTCTCTCCAAGCATTCTCTCTCCTAAATCCCGATTTTCCCTCTATCTCTCTCTCTCCTCAACAAGCATGTTCATGTTCTCTCCCTCCTTCCTTCCTTCCTTTCCTCATTTCCCAAAAACAAAATATACTAAACCCAACAGCAACCACGCTAGGTGTAGCCTCCAATGAAATCAAGATTCAGACGTGTGTTTTGCTGTGGGAGCAGCCTCGACAAGAACCCTAGCTACCAGCTTGCTAAAATCAAGACTATGAAAGGATGAGCTTCTTTTGGGACTGTCTTTCTTCTCATACCAAAAACACTTGGTTCAGTCGCATGGGGGAAGCACCGCGCAAGCGGCTGCTGATGTGGCAATTAAACAAAACGCCCCGTTTTGATTTGAATTGTTTCCCTCATCCTCGTGTTTCAGTCCAAATGATTTGAACTGTTGCCCTCATCCTCGTGTTTCAGACAACAAGTTTCCCTCTCTGCGATTTTTCTTCCTCCCGACTTCCCTCCCTCTTTGCTCCCTCTCTGCTCCTCACGAGACCTCTTTCTTTGTCCCCTCGAAGCCACGACGTCCCTCCACTCAAAGCCGCCGCTTACGGCCTCCCTTAGTGTCGAGATTGAAAGTCTAAGACCACCCACTTGAAGCCTTCGATTCCTCCTTCCCTCAACCACGTCTCCTACCGAAGGTAGCAATCCCTTCGTCATCATCCCTTCGTCTTCATCTTCTGGGAAGAGCCCCTTCCCCTTCATCCCGAGAAACCCTAACTTTCCTTCCCCTTCATCCTGAAAAATCCTAACTTTCCTTCCCGAAAAAGCCCCTTTCGAATCTCTAGAACGCAGCTCCACTTCCGACACGCAGCTTCATTTCCGACGTCTGCTACCAAAAATCCGAGGTCCTATTTAAATGGGTATATTTTCTATTAACATTCCATAATTTTCTGTTAGGATATTTTTATCTACGAAATGTGTGATTTTTTTTATCTACAAACTGTTAGGGTTTTTTAGGTTCTTTCTCTTTCTATTACTGAATGGTATTTTCATTCTTTGCTTATTTTTTCTCGAATTTTGTACACCTGTGAACAGGATTTCTTGTTGGGCAACTTTGAATTGATCTTTTAGAATATTGGCGGTTCACCTTTCGGCCTAATTTTGTGGGTTTGGGTTCTGTCGGGTAGTGTCTTATGCCAGATTTCAGATTTTTAATTTGGTATAATTCAAGTATCTGAGCTTGATTTTTGAGGAATCTTTTCAGGTTCTATAAAGCTGATTGAATCTGGATTTTGTTGGCTGCACTAAGCGAAGAAAAGGGTAGTTTTTCTGCTTCTGACTTTCAATTTGCTATTTGTTGATAGTCTTTCACATATGGCCAACCTTTCACGTTTTAGTTTGGACCATTGGTTTATATTACTGTGTTGAAATTATGGCCTCTGTGTGCAAATACATGAACCAATTAAATGTGCAGTTGGGACCACTGCTGCCTCTTTCTATTTTTTTCTTCATTTATTTTCTTTTTTCTTTTCATTAGCCGACATTTATCCCCCATTATCTTTATCGAGTTTTTAGTCTAGAAAAGAACTCTTATGGTAAGGCATTAAATGATAGGGCACCCTACTGAGTTGGGATCATAAAGAAGATCCAAAACATTAAGTGAAGGGGTAGGAGCCAAAGCTATTATGCTCTGAAGATATTGAAAAGTAGTTGGTGCATGTTGCCTCTTTATCTTCTAAATGAAGCCTTTTTGTTGTAAACTGTAGTTTGGTAAGCTATAAAAGTAGCTGCCAATTTTGTCTTCTATTTGACTCACTAGCTTCTCAGGCTTGTGCTCTTTCTTGAAGTGCTTGTTTAGGTGCTTGAAAATATTGGATTTCCCTGTTTTGTTTATCCTTGGAAAGAAAAAGAATAATTGATATGTTTTCAAATGCATCAAAACTTGTATTGTAGCTGTCAACCTCCTTAACTTCTTGTCAGTAGTCAAAGAGAGCTTCTTAGCAGTAGACTGTTTCACATTCTTGATACAAGAAACTAAAAACTGCTGCAACTCATTTAACTGTTTCCAAGTCAGTAGTGAAAGAGAGTTTCCTAGCAGCAAGGTTTCATCGATGTACCTATCAATGCATTGCAGTAATTGTCATGTGCATGTTCTATAGTCCAAGTGCATGTTCTATGGTCCAAGTGCCGACTGTTCTATGAGTTAATCGTTAATTGTTACCACATCAGCAAAAATAAATAAATAAATAACTAAGCTGTTTTTGGCTGATTTTGTCTTGTAGTTGCAGCTTCTAACAAATTTCTTTAATGCATTTTATGCTCACAATAATGCATTTCTAACAAGGAAGATACTCGCCCCTGTCTGGTCCAGGTGGAAGGAAAGTACATATCATTTTGTATTCTTTCTATATTATGCATTATTTTATCTTGTCTGTTCTTTGCTTTTGTTTTACTTTTCAACTCGTCTGATTTGGTTCATGTTAAAATGTCCTCATCATCAATATCTTCTTCACCGTCAGCAAAACCATCGTGCTTCTGTAATATTGAAACTACATTGAGATATTCAAATACTAAAAAAAATCCAGGACGACCCTTCTTAGGGTGTCCAAAGTACAACACCAAGGTAAATAGTACTCTTGTAATGTAACTTGAAATAATATATTGATTAATATTACGTACCTAACACTTTTTTATATGTGTTAAATATTAGGGATTACCATATTGCAAATATTTCAAGCGGGCTGATAGTAATCAACACATCGACTCGGAACTACAAGAAAAATAAATTCAACTCTTAAGGAAGGAGGAAGAGATCGAGAAGAGACTCATCAATGTCGAAAGGAGGGAGATTCAGCTCCATAAAATAGTAGATAAGATCGAGAAGAGAGAGATTGTGCTATCCAGTAGGAATGAGGAGGTTCAAAAAAATGAGTTGGTCCTTGTTGAGAGAGAAGCTCTCCTAAGGCATTCACGCATGCTACCCCGGCTCTATTAGGGTTTTGTGATAGTTGTTTGTTGTTACTTGGTGAATTGGTAGTGGTTTATGTTACAAATCATAGTCTGAATTTGTAGTGTAAGTGTTGAAAATAGCTTAGAGAACTGAATTTGTAGTTTAAGGCTATGTTTGGCTACCAAAGTACTCTCAACACTTTTCAAGTATTCTCGTACTTTTGAAAATACTTCACATGCCAAACAACTTAAAATACACTCAATGGGACCCACAAACCCACTTCAATCTCTACTCATAACTATTCACAAACATTCTATAATACTTATCACTATTATATATAAATAAAAATAAAATCACTATTAAATATAAATAAAAAATACTATAATATATAAATAAAAAATAAAATCACTATAATATATAAATAAAAAATAAAATCACTATAATATTTATCACTATTAAATATAAATAAAAAATAAAATCATTATAATATTTATCTCTATTATATATAAATAAAAAATAAAAAACTATAATATATAAATAAAAAACAAAATCACTATAATATATAAATAAAAAATAAAATCACTTTAATATATAAATAAAAAATATTTATCACTATTATATATAAATAAAAAAATAAAATCCATATAATATATAAATAAAAAATAAAATCGCTATAATATATAAATAAAAAATAAAATCACTATAATATATAAATAAAAAATAAAATCAGTATAATATTTATCACTAATATATATAAATTAAAAATAAAATCATTATAATATTTATCATTATTAAAAAATCACTATAATAAAATCACTATAATATTTATTACTAGAAATAAAATCACTATATTATTTATGGGACCCACACATTTTTCAACTACCTATCCAAAAGTCAACAACTCAACATACTTCACACATCCAAACAACTCAAAGTACTCTCAATGGGACCCACAAACTCACTTCAATCTCTACTCATAACTATTTACAAACATTCTCAACACTTCTCAAGTATTCTCACTACCCAAACGTACCCTAAGTGTTATAAAATAGCTTTTGGAAGGTGATTTGTATATTATTACCATCACCTCGCAAAGGAACTCTCAATATACTCGTATATTGTATATTTGGGACATTCGAGAAGACAGTTTGTATGAATATTATTGCTTTAAACGTCTAGTTTTTGGTCAATATGATGGATTTTCTCTTCTCTGTTCAGCCATAAGGACTTAGTTAATAAACTTGTGAGTATCATCTTCTTTGACAGTCCTGTATATTTTTAGTAAGATCACATTGATACAAGAGCATAAGGCATAAGCAGGTAATGTCATCACCTTCAAAACAAACTTATACAATGAAGAGCCAAAACTGGTGCATAAAAAAACTGGTGCATAAGCAGGTAATATAATCACCCAAACAAACTCTTCCTGTTGACTTTCACAAGTACACCAAGTAGCCAAAATTATAGGACTAATTAGTGATATCCCAGTGGAGCATAAACTTCCTTCAACTCGTGTCCATGACATGCCTACGTCCACCGGTTCAATATTGCAGCAAATTACAAATTTCACAAGCCATGTAGAATAGGCAAAGTGGGAAAAATCAACCTAAGTAATTACAACAATTTGAATATCTTTCTTGCATACAAATAACTTGCATATCTTTTTCACTCGACACAAATAAATTACAATTTTCACTTGTGTCTTGCTTTCTTCCCACAAAAGTAATTACAACAACTTGAATAGTTGCATCTTCAACATTTCTGTTCAGAGAAAAAAAATATAAATACAATTTTCAACTTGGAAGACTTTCTTCCCACAAAAATGTACCTACAAAAATGCAAACTTGCCAAGCTTTCTTTCCCACAAAAATAATTACAACTTCCACTTGTGTCATTCTTTCTTCCCACCAATTTATTTACAACAACTACAACTTGTAAGAGGGGATTTTACATTTAAAGGTTTTGATGTTGTTCTAGGAGCAGGGCAGCTATGGAATCCCACAAATCATCCTCATCATTTTTGTTGACCTTGGCTATAATCTTAGGCTGTGAACTTGCAACTATAGGGAAAAAAAATATCTGTCACCATTGAGAGCCTTCTTGAATGAAAAATTAGACAATAAAACAATTGTAAACAGAAAATTGTATACATGGGGAAGGATTGATGCTTGAATATATGTGCACAAGTGACAAGAAGAATTTTCTTCAAGTCACAGCTAGCCCAGATTTCAATTGATTTAGTCCATATAAGACATGCCAAATAACAATATATTTAATGGAGCATCTAAGTTCAAACTTATATCAGTCATTAGATTTCCTACCACCAAAGAGAGTATTCAAAGCTGGACTAGGAGACAACAAACAACTCTACACCAAATTCATTAATTGATCAGCCTTTGAGATGTTTTGGCGACACAAGTGGAAAGCATGCTTATTGAAATTAACCATGTGGATTGACTGCACCATCTAATACTAGTGCAGAGTGGAAAGCATTTTTTGATAAAAAAAAATAATAATAAATAAATGCATCCGTGTCAAAATATGCATATAGAGGAAGTAGTAATAAATTGACTACACCATCTAACACTAGTGCAGGGTGTGCAAATATAACTTCCACTATATGGCTCTATTAATAGCCATAATAAGTATCTTTTTTGCCACATTTTTTATAAATTATCGACATTCAAGACAAGCATATTCAATTGCCTAGAGGTGTGCTAGAGTAAAACAAGAGATCACATGGTATACTTTTCATGCATATACCACAAAATTGAATCATAAGTTATGAAGTTTCAAAAAATAGCTTTAGCAGGAATTAAAATTCAACCATATCATTTGGGCAAAGGTTGTGATCCATCCACTCCAAGTTGCATCTGTAAAGAATAAATAGCAAATATTAATGTGACATCAATTTGGTGATATTAAAAATATAAAAAGTTTAGAAATATTATACTTTCTTGACTCCCAACCATATTTTGGAATTCACTAATGTCAAAAGCTGAGCTGACTGGAATAGTCTAGTGATACATAGATACCAACAAAAATATGTCAAATATAAGTCTATCGCATGTATGTGGCAAATACTTGTCCAAGTAAGGTAGCAATTTTGTAACAAAAATATGTATACTTGCACGTTTCATTCAGCAGCAAGATCTATCTCGGATGGGCTAAATAAATTCGTACACGTGTTTTGAGATGACATATCTCCACCATCTCACTAATAGTCAAGTAACAAGTAAAAACTCTATATCAGCACAATATTTGCATAAATAAATCAACCCAAATAAACATGCATGTGGCAAATATTCTTGTTATTAAAGATATCGAACCTCTTTACGTTTTCCCTTTACATTTGCTTTCTTCGTCCTCGCTTTAACTTTCTGTATTTCTTGCTCCATCCTGGATGCTCTCCTCAGAGATGGTGGTCTGCCTTTTCCGCGCACAACTCGTGGACTGAGTACTTACTGCGAACTACCAATTGTAGTTATGTCCTTTGTCGTTAAACCAACATTGGAATCTGTTTGGGTCATTAAAGGGGTTTCTTGGTTGCCATGATATAAATCAATCATTGCATATAACTTCTTAGTTGCATCTTTAGTATGCTCTTTTGAACCCGTTGCATGAGTAATCATCCAATAACAAATATTCAACAGACTTGAATATCTGTTAGTATCTTCCCGTTGATTTCATGTGTCATAGATACTCTAGATTAACGTGTATCTTCGTTTGATGTCATTCCTCCATCGATCTAAAATGTACATATCTGGCAAGTACTTTATCCCGTTACATTTCAATATGGCCAAGACATGCCTACACAGTATCCCTTTCATTTGAAATAACCCACATGAACACTTAACATCGCAATCTTCCTCATTAAAGTCCACATAATATGTAACATGTTTCATGAACTCAACACAAATTTCATCTTCTACCAAGTAGGTCTTCTTCACACCATCCCGTCTAAGTAGAGATGGATCCATATAGAACACACCCATAACTTGCTGCTGAACTTCCTTGAATTTTGCATTCGTGTACAACTCTTGGAATCTCTTCTCGATTGGAGATCTAGATATGCAAGGAATTGTAACGCTAAATGAGTGGAACTCCAAACTGATTTCATTCTCGATTTTCTTTCTCAATGCATTGTCAAACTGGTCGACAAACTCCTTCAAGTTTGTCTTCGCATGAACATATCAGTCGAAAAATGCATTCATGCTTTCGCTCCGTTGTGTTGTACTCATGCCAGACCAAAAATACTCCTTCAGAAATATCGGTACCCAATGTGTGCGCTCAGCGTACAAACTTTGCAACCAAACATTCTCTTGCAAACTGTACATGCTAATTAACCATTCTCACGATTTCTCAAACTCTTCAATAATTTGACTGTCATACACACATTTCATCAGCTGAGTTTTTAGGCCACTTTTGTAGGCACGATGGGAGCCATGCTTCTCGGGGACTTTTTTCGGTATATGCCAGAGGCAAAATCTATGTCGACTTTTTGGAAATACAATGGCTATTGCATTTTTCATTGCTTTGTCTTGGTCAATAATAATAGCTGGCGGGGCTATACCATCCATACACTGCAGCCAAGTCTAAAATAACTATGTAAAAGTTTTTATATCCTCACTGGAAATTAACCATGCTCCCAAGAGAATCGACTGCCCGTGATGGTTTACACCAACAAAGAGAGCAAAGGGCATCCCATATCTGTTTGTCAAGTATGTGGTGCCAAATGTTATCACATCACCAAAATCTTGATAAGCTGCCCTACTGCATGGATCTGTCCAAAAGATATTCTTTAACCTCTCATCATCATCTAAATCCATCAAGGCAAAGAATCCATGATTCTTGTACTGCATCCTACAAAAATAGTCTCGAAGCGCTCCAGCACCACCTGCTCCAAGTCGTAGATGTCTTGCCTTATCGATGTAATTGTGACAATCTTTTTCCAAAAATGGGAGATTCTCAAATCCTTCCGCACCCACAACAAGAGATCCGAAACTATTATTCATTCGAATGCCAGCTAGGTCGTTAGTATCTAGTACCCTTTTTACAGTTTCACTAACTTCGCGGTTACATTGGAAGAAACGGGATTTCTGTGGACTCAGCCCTTGATTATGGGTATTATGAACTGTGGTCAACTGCATCTTTTCTCCAACTTTTAAGGCATTAATCATTGCCTTACAGTCAGTCTTTCCTATCGGTCGTGGTTTGGCGACATTCATTGTCCTATTCTGAGCTTTCCCCCCATGGGCACAACCAAGAGTGACATATCTGACACTCCCTTCGTCATCCCTTTCACTCCTTTGTGTTATGGATCGAATCCCACATTTCTTAGCATATAGTTTATAATAGCTCATTAATTCCGCAAAAGAATCAAACTTCATCCTTGCTTTTGGCTCCTCAATCATATCACCACTATCCATTTGGTCTAACGGAGGTGTCTTGGCAGTGCCATAATCAGTTTCTCCTGAATCTGGCATATCCTCTTCACCTTGTTCATGAACCCTAGAGGAGAAACATGGCACTTCAGTTTCCCTACACCCAGGTGTATCCTCTTCGAATCTTTCGGTTGTTCCGGAGCTTGTAGCCATGGGAGGAGTCTCTCATCCCATATTGAAATGGATAACCAGTATTCTGCTAAGAAAGAAAGCAATTAAACTTCCAAAAAACAGGAAAAAAAAAACAACAATAAAGTTGCATCACCATCTGAATGTTGCTTGGACACTGGTATGCATTTGGATATGTGATAAAAGCCGGTGACCATGCAGGCCCTGGTTCGTAACCGTGCATGTAATTTGGAAAGTTTGGAGCAGTTGTTGTGATGGGAACCAAGATGTGTCTAGTCTTAAAGATCATTTGCAACTTCCAGATGGGTCAAGAAGATCAATGAGAAAATGCAAGGATTGATGTAATCCATTTGGGACAAGTTTAGCAAGAGCCCAACATTCAAGATGGGGCTTGAAGGATGAAGATCTAATTTTAATTCATTTGATCAGCTACGGAAGAGGGCAACGACAAGACTTAAAGGCTTTGGGCTCTTGAAGGGTTACAACTTATTTAATTCATTTAAAGAACTTATTTTAATAGTTTAGAATAATTGGGTTTATTATGGGAAGCACTTAAGGGGGCCTATGCAAGGGTATGTTGGGAAAGTTATTATTTTATTGAACTAGGGTTAGGGTTACTGTAGCCGAGTTACTGTAGCGCGGCACTGTAGCCGATGCACTGTTCATCCAGGGGCAAGTTTGGAAGATGGGGGTTTATTTTGGCTAGGGTTTCATTAGGTTTTGCTTTAAATACTCTATGTAGCCTCATTCTAATCAGATTATGAAGTTTATGAAATTTGATGAATTTATTCATTGTGAGTTGAGTTTTACTCCTCTTGTTCTTAATTGAACTTTTGAACTTATCAAAGGTAAATCACAACCTTTGTGGCGTTCCTCCTTTGTAATCCGGGTTCTTGAGACGGGTTCTTCAACGGGTCTAGATTTTAATATAATCTAGGTTCTTGAAACGAGTTCTCATCGGGTCTAGATTCTCCATCCTTGACTTGATTTTGGCTTTCTTGGGAAGTTTTCAAATTGACTGTGGGTTCAAGGGATTCCTTTCCCGCGGGTTCATATCATTTGGTATTCAGAGCAAGGTTTCCAATCAGGTCTGATTCTATCTTTTAATTTTAGTATCCTTAAATTTAATTTTAGGGCTTCATTGTTCTAGGGTTGCCAAAAAAAAAAAAAAATTGAAATAAAAAGTAGGCTGCCGAAATTCTTAAGGTTTTGGGTTTGGCTGAAATTTGCATCACCTTAGGTTTCAAAATTCTAGGGTTTCCTGCATCTCTAAGTTTGTCAATTGCTTGGAGTGTCGTTCCATTGATTCTTTTCTATTTCATTGTCCATGTTTGTGTGTTTGAATTCAATTGGTTGGTTTTCACAATTGAATATTGCTGTTTGTGGATGAATTAGAGAAAATAAAAGAAAAGAAAAGAAAAGAAAAGAAAGGAAAGGAAAAGAAAAGAAAAGAAAAGAAAATTCCAAAAAAAAAAAAAGAAGTTGAAGAGAAGAGAATGTAGCATATTCAAAGTTGCTACATAGTTACAACAATGAGAAAGAAAGAAATTTGTTGATTGAACCTTATCATCAAAGGGGCTGCTGCATACATCACTCAAGTTGGTATCTTGTCTTATTGCTACTCTTTCATTCGTATAACTTCATTGATTCTCGTGTCATTTTTATTCCTTCATGTTTCTCTTGTTCTTGTTTCCTGAATCTAATTACTAGTTGGGATAAAACAAGGTTGCCTTGTCTTGATTGAGTTCATTTAGTTCTGAAAGAACTTGAGTGGAAAAACTATTGAGGTAAAAGGCAAGAGAGTGTGAGACTATTATCGGGAAAAAGCCATTAAGAGTGAAACACGAGTAGAGTGTCATTATTCGAGTTGAAACACGTAAGGGAGTGTGTGAGGTTTTCTTTTTTACCACTAACATTCTTCTGTGCAGGACCTTGTAATGTCTCATCGGAGTAGCACATCACCAAGGGGGCGAGTAGATAACTCATCCTTTGTGTTGCATGCCATGCAACATGAGTTTGAGCGGTTGAACTTGGTGTTAGGTGAAGTGAGGAATAGCATGGATAATCAAGAAGCAATGGTTAGAAATCTGCAAGCAGAGAAAGATAGGAGGCGACATGAGCCTAATATTAAGAATGGGTATGAGAATGGAGAGTATGGTGAGGATGAGGAAGTGCTAACATCTGAAGTTGGATTGGGTAGACATAGAAGAGTTAGGCATGGAAGAGGCCTTAGGGCAAACTCAGGGGGTCGAGATAGAGTAGATAAGAACCTTGAAAGCATCAAAATGAAAATACCATCATTCCAAGGTAGAACTGACCCTGAAGTTTATTTAGAGTGGGAGAAAAGAATAGAGTTGGTATTTGATTGTCATAATTATTCTGAGGAGAAAAAGATGAAGTTGGCTGTAATTGAGTTCACTGATTATGCGATTATTTGGTGGGATCAATTAGTATCCAATAGGAGGAAGAATTTTGAGAGGCCTGTAGAAACATGGAGAGAGTTGAAAGCTATCATGAGGTGGAGATTTGTACCTAGCCACTACTATAGAGACCTCTACCAAAAATTACAAAATCTTATACAGGAGTCTAGGAGTGTAGAGGACTACCATAAGGAGATGGAGGTGGCTATGATTCGGGCTAATGTAGTGGAGGATCGGGAGGCCATAATGAAAAGATTTTTGAGGGGGTTGAATAGGGAGATAGCCAATGTAGTTGAGTTGCAACATTATGAGGAGGTAGAGGACATGGTGCACATGGCTATGAAGGTGGAGAGACGGCTTTTTGGAAAGGGTACATCAAGGTATACTTCGGTTTCTAGTACTTCTTGGAAACCAAAGTGGGACAAAAATGATCAAGTTGTAGCAAAGGAGAAGACCGAACCACCAAAGGGAAAAGATTTGGGTGAGGCTGAAACCTCAAGAAAAAGTGAAAATGAGCTTAATAGTAAGAGTGAAGGTGACAGTGAAAGTGAGATTGTGCTGAAAAGAAAGAGTGAAGGTGAGATTGAGAAGAAAAGAAACAGTGAGACCGAAATGGAGAAAGACAGAAAAATGAGAGAGAAAAAAAGAAGAGGGTGAGACTAAAACCTTAAGCAAAAGAGAGAATGAGTTGAAAAGTAATTATGAAAAAGAGAGTGAAAAAGAAAAACAGAGTGGAAAGAAAAGAGAGTGTGAAGAAAGTGAGAGAAAAACAAAGAGAAAAGTGAGTTTTTGTGCTAAGGCGAGTCTTAATCCTAACGGACTTGACGTATGTTTGCCTAGTATTGTTGTCTCTTTGTTGCAGGGATATGAGGTCATGTTTCCTAGTGGTGTCTTGTGTGGATTGCCACCTTTTAGGGAGATAGAGCACTACATTGATTTTATGCCAGGTGAGACAATTCTTAATCGACCTTTCTTGGAAAAACAAGAGTCATTGACACACTTAAAGGGACAAGGTAAGTTGTTGACTAGAATGCATACTAAGCGGGAGGATTGTATTGAGACTTTTCCTCATGTATTCAAATACACACAAGGTATGAAAAATTTTGTGGTTGATGCTTTAGCAAGAAGGTATGTCCTTGTCTTCATTTTAGATGCGAAATTGTTGAGATTTGAATATGATAAGGAATTGCATGCTAATAATGATGACTTTGCTAGTGTGTATGGAACATGTGAGAATGCATCTTTTGGTAAGTTCTATAAACTAGATTGGTACTTGTTTAGAATGAATAGATTTTGTGTGCCTACTAGTTTTATGCGTAAGTTGCTTGTGTGTGATGGACATGCTGGTTTGTTGGGTAACCATGGTGTAAGGAAAACTTTTATTGTGTTGCATGACTGTTTGTGGGAATACCATTTGCCATTCAAAGACTTGTTGCACGAACGTTTGTGGAAGTATCATTTGTCATTCATTGATGTATTGCATGAACATTTGTTGGAGTATCATTTGCCATACATTGACGTGTTGCATGAACGTTTGCGGGAGTATCATTTGCTTTTCATTGAGTTTGCATATAATTGGAGTGGTCATTCTCGTGAAAATAAGATTTCAGACATGTTGCATAAACGTTTATGGGAGTATCATTTGTCATTCATTGACTTGTTGCATGAACGTTTGCGGGAGTATCATTTGCCATTCATTGACTTGTTGCATGAATGTTTGCGGGAGTATCATTTGCCATTCATTGAGCATGCATATTGGAGTGGTCATTTTGGTTCGAGGAAAACTTTAGATGTACTTCATGAACATTTGTGGGAGTGTTCATGCTACTACTAAATTTGGAGTGTTCATGTTACTACTAAATTTTCACCAATTGAAATTGTTTGTTTACTTAATCAATTTCCTCCTTCAGATTTAAAGTCTTTACTAGTTGATGACATGAGTAGCTTGGATGGACTATTCCAAATTCTTAAACAAATTAATGAAAATGCATATGTAATGGATCTTCCAGGTAAGTATCATGTTTCTACTATTTTCGATGTTACTAACAATTTTCCCTTTGATCCAGGTGGAGATTCGAGGTCGAATCATTTTGAGGAGAGGGGGAATGATGGGAACCAAGATGTGTCTAGTCTTAAAGATCATTTGCAACTTCCAGATGGGTCAAGAAGATCAATGAGAAAATGCAAGGATTGATGTAATCCATTTGGGACAAGTTTAGCAAGAGCCCAACATTCAAGATGGGGCTTGAAGGATGAAGATCTAATTTTAATTCATTTGATCAGCTACGGAAGAGGGCAACGACAAGACTTAAAGGCTTTGGACTCTTGAAGGGTTTCAACTTATTTAATTCATTTAAAGAACTTATTTTATTAGTTTAGAATAATTGAGTTTATTATGAGAAGGAGTTAAGGGAGCCTCTATGCAAGGGCATGTTGGGAAAGTTATTATTTTATTGAACTAGGGTTAGGGTTACTGTAGCCGAGTACTGTAGCACGGCACTGTAGCCGCGGCACTGTTCATCCAGGGGCACTTTTGGAAGATGGGGGTTTATTTTGGCTAGGGTTTCATTAGGTTTTGCTTTAAATACTCTATGTAGCCTCATTCTAATCAGATTATGAAGTTTATGAAATTTGATGAAGTTACTCATTGTGAGTTGAGTTTTATCTCCTCTTGTTCTTAATTGAACTTTTGAACTTATCAAAGGTAAATCACAACCTTTGTGGCGTTCCTCCTTTCTAATCTGGGTTCTTGAGACGGGTTCTTCAACGGGTCTAGATTTTAATATAATCTAGGTTCTTGAAACAAGTTCTCATCGGGTCTAGGTTCTCCATCCTTTGACTTGATTTTGGCTTTCTTGGGAAGTTTTCAAATTGACTGTGGGTTCAAGGGATTCCTTTCCCGCGGGTTCATATCATGTTGGGATCTCCTAACATAATAATAATGATAATTAGCAAGTACGAGGTTGACAAAGTCCAAACAAATATTAAGAATCATATAACATACCGCAGTTGAGGGATTTGAGCTACATGGTGTTGAGAGAGATGGGTTTTCCTTCCCTTTTTCATGCTGACATGCTGCATTAAAAAAAATTGTAGAACCAATTTTTTAGGAGGAAAAAAGTTCAAAGAATTCAACATCTTGGAAAAATAGCAGCTTTTTTCAACGAAAAATAGCAGCTTTTTTCAACTTTTTGCAACAATTCAAACATTTAATTTACTTCCACAACTAATTATTTCATGCAGACGACCATAGTAGGAACAAGTTAATAATTATTGCATGCATATTCTGCTTCCATAACATGCATGCACACATTTTTTTTTTTTTAAACCTATACTAGTATTATTAGTATAATGTTGGAAATATCTCTCCACTATCAAACTAAAAGAGAGTGCAACAAAAAAGGAATGAAAAAGAAAGCACATAAATGGGGCTGCCACCAAAAAGGATCGGAGTAGTAGTGTTGGACCTTAATGGGGCTGCCACCAAAAAGGAATGAAAAAGAATGCACATAAATAAGTGTTAGACATGAGGGCCAAGCTTAAAAAAATGACAATGATCTGTTAGACTCCCCACATATAGTACTGTCTGTCATGAAGTCTCTGTTCAGACTTGTGAAATTTAAAACAAAATGAGAAAAATAAACATCTAAAATGAGTTTTACAGAATTTATGGTTGTTTAAATAATGTTTCAATAATTTTAATTACTGTTTAATAAATATTTTAGATGCCCTTTACTACTAAACCAGATTCAGACTATGTTTGGAGTGAAACACAAAGTGAGCCACCAAAATTGATCATTTCAAAGACTGTAAAGACAAGCATATGGAATTACTCGATCATACTTAGCTAAAACAGTTTGAACAATTATGAGAACTACATGAATTACACATAAAATTTAATTCCACAAGAACCATATCACCAGATGTCATCAATGAGCCCAATTCGTCTAGCACGATATATGTAATAATTTAAATTTCAATTTATTCATTGATATAGATATGTAGGTAGAAGTTTATGTAGAAAGCCGATCAAGTACTCTAGTTCGTCTAAACTTGTGTAAAAAGTTATGAGTGGTTTAATTGTTACGACTACAAGATTTTTATACATAATTTACCTAACCAATTAATTTAAATAATGTAACTCGTTAATAATAAAAATTGGAGAAAATATCTATATATATAATAAATCAACTAAACAATTCATGAACAATAAATTCAAATTCGTTAAAAATATAATTTATGAATATAAGAAATAAAACCCAATAATAAACCCACTCAACTTAACTCGATTACAGCTCAAGCTGTCTCTCTAAAAGGACTTCCAGAAAACCTACAACACTACGAAATTCTCATCCATTATGTGAAAAATCTAAATATTACTCATTTAATGGGACAGGCTAAGAATTGCAAGCTCACTAATTTGGGAGATGATGTTTGGAAACTGTCACTCACTAACAATGATAATGGCAGAAAATCCGAGTCCTTGAGGATCCATAGCCATCACTACGAAACATCATGAGTTTGCATTGTTTATTAGTATAGTGTTGGAAATATCTCTCCACTATCAAACTAAAAGAGAGTGCAACAAAAAAAGAATGAAAAAGAATGCACATAAATGGGGCTGCCATAAAAAAGGATTGGAGCAATTTTACAAAATTTACAAAATTTATGGTTGTTTAAATAATGTTTCAATAATTTTAATTACTGTTTAATAAATATTTCAAATGCCCTTTACTACTAAACCAGATTTAGACTATGTTTGGAGTGAAACACAAAGTGAGCCACCAACATTGATCATTTCAAAGATCGTAAAGGCAAGCATGTGGAATTACTCGATCATACTTAACTAAAACAGTTTGAAAAATTATGAGAACCACATGAATTTCACATACAATTTAATTCCACATTAACCATATCCTCAGATGTCATCAATGAGCCCAGTGAAGCTCATGCGATGGGTGAACTCAAGTGCTTCTGTTTTGTGTTTCCTAAATGAAAAACACTCAGTTCGGTGTTGCCCGACGAAACACTTAGTGCTTCTGTGTTGTGTTCCCTAAATGAAAAATACTTAGTGTTTCTATCGAAACCCATTTTTATACATTTTTAGACATGTTTTCAAGCTTGAAAACAGAGCTTCAAAATAGAGGATATTCATCCATTACATTCAAAGCACAATCCAAACCATGATTTCTTACCACACGGTGAAGAAGAAGAAGACAAAGACCCACGCGGTAGAGTATTGTGAATAAGAAGATGAAGACCCACACTGTGAGACGATGATGCCGAAGACCCACACCGTGATTTTCAGTAGAAGAACATTTCAGAAGAAAATAATCAAACTGATGATGATTCCCAATATTTTTCCCACTTTCTTTCAACAAGAAAATCAAATTTTTGAAACTTTCTCCGCATGGCCAAACTCAGAATGTGACGCCCCCAGATTCCGCTTAGGATCGGACGAATATCCGAAGCGTCGGGACATGCAACACAAGGTTATCTGCCCCCGTTCATGATATATAAGATGCAATATTCCTAACATGCATCTAGCATTATGCAAAATACGCAGCGGATAATTTTCTTTTTTTTTTAGCAATATTATGCACCAAACTTATAATATCTCAAATAGTTAAAACATAAACCATGTATACTTAAAACATCCACGATTACAGCACGAGTCATAAAAGACTGTAATCGTAAAACAATGGAGACTTGGCTCCATAATTACATTGACAAAATATATTATTGGCTAGTTCGTTAAGTAACTCACGTAACTTGACTAACGATGCCAGAATACTATCAAAAGACCTAACTATGGAGGTTGCAAGCTCCGTGTTGCTTTTACGGCATCTAATCAACTTCCTCCAGTCTGCTAGTGTCTGCTCCCTACTCTGATCCTGACACATCGCCTACCATTCGGGGGGAATGATAGTTGGTACTACCACGAAAAAATTTGATTACAAATCTCAGTAAGTTAACAGGAAACTTCCACACAAGTTAATGATGCATGCATGGCAATAAAAGCATGAATGCATAATCAAAGTCACAAGTAAGTATATCATAACTTGACTTATAGCATGGCATAAATGATATAACTTGAATTGAAACTAAAACTTAGCTTGACGTGACATGGCATGTACGTGAACTTAAAACATAACAAGGACTAGCAACATAGCATGAACGTGAACTTGAAACATAACATGAACTTGAAACATAGCATGAACGTGAACATACATAATTTGAACATGAACTTGAACATAACATGAACTTGAGCATGACATAACATAAATGTGAACTTGAAACATAACTTGAACGTGAACATGACATAACATGAATGTGAACTTGAACATAACATGATATAAGCATGAACTTGAAACATATTCTTGTCTCATGGGATCACCATGATTGAGTAATCTTATCTCATGGGGTTACCATGATTGACATGAACTTGAAACTTAATATGAACATAAACTTGAACATAACATAACGTGAAACATGACTAGAACGTGAAATATATGAACTTTGAATCTTTTTCAATAGACTTAATCATAAAGTGACCATATGGGTGCTATTCAGGTTCCCTTGAGCCGTGTGTCCCTGCCGAGTACCACATCACATCACAGGTTTCTATACTAGCTGTGAATGCGTTAATACGTACTCCACAGTTGTTGTGGCCTCACGTATTCTACGTGTCAATTACCGTGTCTCACGTAGTGTATGCTCCACAGTTATTATGGCCCCATACTTCATGCTCCACAGTTGTTGTGGTCCTATGACTTATTTGTTCGTGCCACACTTGCTGTGGACACACGTAACATAATGTGTGGCACCATCGGCGTTAGTGCTTGGCGCGCTCCGGTGACTAGCTAATTAGGCCCCATTCGCAACCTATTGACTGCACTTCGTCAACCCAGGAAATTTCACAACTATTTAGACACTCCAGCATGAACAAAGAAGTTCCACTAGGATATTACCCCATCCTAGCACTTAGGGTCGTGATTGATATAAATAACTTAACTGGCATATATGACATTTCGTAACGTGACGTAACATGAACTTGACATAAAAGATAGAAGTCCTGACGTAGCATAACGTGACATGAACTAAGAAGACAGACATGACATACTTCGAGACATAAATGAAATAGAGAACATTGCATAACATGGCATACTTGTAACATGCAACATTTCGTAACATGGCATACCATATAACAGACAATATTTCTTAACATTGCGTAACATGTGACAGTGAATATTACGTGACATGAAATATATGTAACAGATGGCATACTTAACTTAACATGACATACTTGCAATGTATAGTAATGTATAGCAATACGTGACAGAATATCTTGTATAACAGATAAATAATTCATGACAGAATAAATTATGTGTAATAGATAAATATGTAATGACTTGGCATGGCACATATGATAACATGCATATATACAATTTAGTTCCCTTACTTATCACTCAAACATATTAAACTGACAGTAAGTTAAAAGCTAACTTACCTCGATCGTCGCGTTCTACGAGAATAAGCGCGAAACAGGAGGAAATGTAAGAGGATATTTTAAAAGTTAGAACTTTAATTACTAACAATTAGAAATGTGAAAAGAGACAACTTTGATTAAAATTATCATTTTACCCTCAATGTGTGGAAAAATGACTATTTTACCCATAACTTAAGGATTTCACATCCTAATTCCAAAAATTACCAAAATTTACATTCCTCATGTAAATTTTGTCCTAGACTCACATAATAATTCAGAACAATTTAAAACCAATCGCAATTATGGAAAACTCACAATGGCCGAAACATTCATAGACAATTTCTCTTTATTTTGGTTACAATTTCTTCCATATTCAAAACTCATGATTAAACCAAAATTTTGTAACAAGAATCTTCCTATCCTAAGTTTAAAAATACACTTAAAATATCCATTAGGAAAAGCTAATCATCAACACCAAACTTTTTATAAAAAGACCCAAACTTTTTAACAAAAAGTAAACCCTTAAATCACAAGTTTTGACCTTAATAAAAAATCTCCAAGAATTCCAAAAAATTCAAATCTTACTTATAACATATTCATAACATCATCCTAAGATCAACCATGCTTTAAATCATCAAACAAAAGCCACCAAAAATCACAAAACAATACTTGGAGTTTTTAGTTTTAAATTTAGTCCAAAACAGAAACTTTTCTCTCGACTAACTTTGATCAATCTCTTGATCCATGACTTAAACGCATGTGATATTCAAACTAAAACATCTCATACTTTAAAAATGTGTCCTAAATAAGATCCAACCATCAAACTTAAAATCACATTGCTAAAACTCAATAAAACATGGATCTAACCCAAAAACATCAAATCTTATGCCTAACTGAAATCCTCTTCCATAGAAAAATCATACCTTTAAAAATAATACTAAATATCTTCAAAATAATATCCTAACATGTATATAAGAGGCTTAGAATCATCATATAAAAATATCAAAACCTTTGGAATAAGATCAAACCACGAAATATTCCAACTTTCACAAAACAAAAACTGTTTTTCAACTTCCAGTTTTCAAGTTTCTAAATCTAAGTAAATCTATCATCAAAAGCTTTATCCATGCTACAAAACCTCATTGAACATTCATAAACACATGCTAACAACACTCCATAAAATTTTCGGACCAAGATAAGTCCATTAGCTTGGTCAAAAATTTCAAAACATATCATACTCTCCAATTTCATGCCCAGAATGATATTTCCATGGTTAAAAATACTTTTGACCAATCAAATGAGTATGTAATGAGACTAATAAGATATTCACGGAAACTAAACTTAAAGATGAACAACTTATGTGAAGGAATCATCGTGTGAAAATACTTACAAAGGGTCGCAAATGGCCACGCAAAAGGACCCAGAAATATGCCCGAGAGAGCTCTTTTGGGTTACTCTCTAAGAACGGGGAAAAGAAGTGATAAAATGGAATGAAATGTGCCTTGCACGACTTTAGACTCCTGGAGGGAGAGGTTTTGGGCTTGAATGACCCTTGATTGGAGTTGTCTATGTGACATAAAGTGGAAAATAGTGAGAGGAATGGACTGCCTGTAGCAGCTGTGAGAGATGGAGGTTGATGGAGTGGACTTCTCTTCACATCAAGGCACTAATGGGTTGCAGCCCATGGCAGTGGATGGTCTGCCATGTGGGGGAGGAAACTTCTTCAAGAAGCTTTGCCAAGGTGGCCAATTTCGTGGGCCTTGGTGGGCCCTAACCAAGTGGGCTTCAATTTGGGGTTTAAAGGGGGTTTGGTTAGGGTTTGAGATGTTATCAAGTCCAAAACCAATTTTTCTTGGCCCAATCAAATTTCCAAGGTTTAAAAGGTTGAATAATGATGTCATAATAAGGATTTAATTAATTAATAGCTTGTGGAAGTAATTTAATCAAGTGATTAAACACAATGCTAGAAATTGGATTAAGAAAGGTTTGGAGGCCAACTTTAGAGTTTGGGAAAACCGTTTAAGGTTTTGGTTTCAACCAAGCTTTTGGAGTTTCAATTGGATTCCAACCATTTAGGGTTTTGCTAGGGTTGAAATCCTCTTTGGTCTGGCACAATTTAGTTGATCAGATGAAACAGAGTTTTGCTTAGATGGCATGATCTCACACCTTGACTTCCTTCACAAATTCATCTAATGGTTCCTCGTGGTGCCAAGTGTCTAATAGTATTCACTATGTGTGGCTAAGATCTTGTCAAGTGTCCAAATAAAACTCCTCCAACCTAATTTGGATATTTCACAGTGTGATTTTGAAAACACTGCACTGGGTGCGCATATTGAGGTTACTATTCACTCCAAAAAAATACATAATAAACTTAGTACTGAAAAATTCTAAATATTCATATTAACCTATAGTGAAAATCGTTTACCGAAATTCAATCCCTAAGTGCCCCTAAAAATAAATTTCACAATTTCCAACAGACGTTTCGTCCGAAATTATGAAAATAGGCTATTGAGCCATAAAATTCTAAATAACCCACTGAGTCTAATGGTGCAGACCATAACGCATTCTGACACTTCTAACTATCTCAAATAATTAAACTCATAAATCTAGCACCATAGTGAGTGATAACACTGATTATGATGACAGACTAAAGCCTAAGCGATTGGTCGATTCGTAAAACCTTATGGGTTTTTCACGAGATTCCTAAAACCAATAGAAATTCCACCAATGAATTTCTAGCGGGCTGTTACACAGAACATAAACTCAAAACATTCAGACAAAAGTAGCTTGAAGAAGAAGCTTGATGTTTTCATCTTTCCCGCGTTTCTCTTCTTCATTGTTTTGTTTTTTTTTTTAATTGACGTGGAAATTAAAAATTATTTTTTGAAACGCCGACTGTGCGCCGTTTGCACTTGCCGACTGCCCCTAGAAGAAGTGTACCTTTATACCTCCTGCCTTAGAACATTTGGTTTTATTTTTTTTTCTCAGATTAATGGCATGGACTGAAGCCTTGTTGGCTTACTTCAAATCATATATGCGAGTTTCTTATTATTTTTTTTTTTTTTTTGAAGACAAATAAAGATTGAAGATTTCGGAAGTTTTGGTACCTAAAATTGATCTTTTTGCGCTGATATTTGAGAAATCGAAGCCTGCATTATCCTTCTTTTTCTTGTTTTTTTTTTTTTTTTTGATAACCAATGAATCATTCATTCTAAAATAGAAAATTCCTTACAAGAAATTGCTTCTATCAAGCCATACAGCTTGTAATACAAAAGAAGGACAATAACCCCACCACATTACAATATCCTCATCATTCCGTGCATTCCTCGCTAATTGATGCGCTACTACATTGCCTAGCTTGTTCACATGTAGTATCTAAACCTATTGAAAACCCCTCAACATTCGTCAAATATCGTGAAGAAGAAATGCAAAATCTGTGAAAAACTCAGTTTGGGAGTTCAAAGCATTTACAAGAATCAAGCAATTTGTTTCCAACACCAATTTTTGAACACCCAGTTGAGCACAAAATTGTAAATCCCTCAACATTGCACTTGCCTCAATAAACTCCGGAGAAGCAACATCACCTTCTAACTTACTACAAGCAGCAACCACACAGTCTTGATAATCCCGAAGTGTAATCTCAATACCTGCCTTATGTTGATCAGAGAAGATAGTATCATCCACATTTAATTTCAGGAAACCCGGTGGGGGAGGAGACCAACAAAGCACTTTTGTTATTTCCTTACCAAAACTATCAAAAACTTGGACCTGTTTGTAAGCAGACTGAATGGAGAGGGCATTATTTAACACAGCTGAACATTGATGCACCACCTGCTCATATAAAAATTGGTTCCTGCGATACCACAAAGTCCAACAAATAACAAAAAATGTTGCAAGCATTTCAGCACCCCCCAGATTTTAAAAGGAAGTGATTTATAAAGAAATTAAGAATTTGGATTCGGAAAAAATGACCTCTGAGATAGTGAAATGGAGATCAGATACTGAGACCTCAGCTTTGGTGTGCACTGCCCTGTTTCGTATTGCTTGGGTTTGATTTTGAGGAGAGAGAGATTGATAGTGATGGGGAGAGAGGTTGAGTGACGAGCTTCGGATATTTCTGTATGTTTTCTGTTTGCTCCGTTGTAGTTGCGTTCACATTAACAAAGTTAAATAAACTGATGTGGCTGTGTTTCATTGGAGGGTGTAAATCCAAGTTTTACACCAGGTCCGGTCCGAAGACGCTCTCTTATTTTTTTCCTTAAAATTCGGTACGTAAAACACATTCTAATCATTAATATAATAAGATATGATTTGTAAGAGTTTTTAACTTTAAGGCTTGTTTGAATAGTAAAAGTGTTTAATTTCATCTTATTTTAACTCATTTCATCATTATAATTTTTTCAAATTTACACACAAAATATAATAAACAATTCAACTTTTTCAAATTCAAGAATAATAATAATATTAAAAAATAATAATTTAATAATATTTTATTCAAGTTTTAACTTTATCTAAAACCATCTCATCTCATCTCACAAATTATGTTTGTATGGTTAGATGAGATGAAATGGTTTTAGATGAAAGTTGAAAGCTGAATAAAATATTATTATAATATTATTATTATTTTGAGATTTGGAAAAGTTGATTTACTTATTATATTTTGTGTGAGAATTTGAAAAACTTATAATGACAAAACGAGATGAGATAAGATAAGATGAAACACTTTCACTGTCCAAACGGGACCTAAAAGCTATATTATCCACCACAATCTTGAACATACACTTCTTTCAATTTCACTCATGAGATTTTCCAACTTAGACATTGGGAGTATTTAACTTTTCTCCATATTCATGGTATTTGTTGAACTCGTTCCTGAATTCTATGCCAACATCTCTAATTTGAAAGAAGATCCCTCGACCTTAATCACTATAGTTAGGGAGACTCAATTGAGGTAACACCAGACCTCATTTCACATGTTATTGGTATCCATATTGTTTATAATCCTCGATATCTATATCCTATGAATGTTGATCCTTTCAAATTTTCAAATGGCAAGAAAGTCAGAGAATCAAGGTAGAATTTGTAGTTGGCCTCCTACTCACAATTATTCATTCAATTTAGGCTACAAGCCCAATCCAATGCCTTAATTGGCTCAAATTATTTTTCAAAATATTTATTCTATAAATCATTGATATAACTTTAATATTAGATCAGCACAATTTCTTATGCCATGCACAAAAGTACTGACTCTATTTGCTTTCCTTCTATATATTGCCATTAACATTACAACGAGTGTTTTTCATGAGAAGCTACCAAATCTGCCATATGAGTGCCCAATCACCACTTAGGCATTTATCCCAAAAGCTTAAGCTAATGGGAAAAGATAGATTTTATTATTTTATATCCTAACACCCCCTCACTTGTGGGCCAGAATTCCCCTCAATGAGTAGGTCCAATAAGTGGAATATTTGATTAAATAGAGTAGAGTATAGAATCATAATTCGAATTCAGGACTTCTGCTCTGATACCATGTGAAACCACCACTTATCCCAAAAGCTTAAACTGATGGGAAGAGTTAAATTTTATTATTTTATATCTTAACAATGGGGCCCGTCATTACCCGTCTTTTGTTATATTGTTTTTGGTGGCTCATCACACTTCCAAGCCATCTCTATTCTTTACGGCTCAAGGTCCATTCTCCCAACTTAGTATTCATAAGTTGCTAGCTAATGAAGTTCATACTTACTAGGTTAATTTGCATTATCTCAAGCAAAGTGGAATTTCCACAAGTTCGGATCTTTACTAGTCTTACAGCTCATGTCAAATTGTTGTGATTGCACTTCTACGTCGCTTAGGAGGCTACTAGAGTCTCCTAAAATAACTCCACACTTCAGGATCAAGAGCTCAAGATGATTGTTCTAGGAAATAGTAGAGAGAGAGGAGAGTCTTTATTTTGTACATTCACTTTTTCCATACTCTTATAATTAACGTATGTAAAACTCTCATTTATAGAGTTTTCTAATGAGCTGATTAATTAACTTCTCTGAAGTTAAGTAGTTGTGGTGGGGAGTTAACTAACTCCCAGTAGTGGGGAGTTAATTAACTGCTGGTAACTTTCCCACCCATGTAGACACTACATGGGTCATGGGTATCCATCACTAGCATCTCCCACTTGTCCACAATGGGTGTTATCCCCATTAACAATCTTATTCTAATCTCTTAATCAATTATCCCTCATACAGAAAATGAAGCGTGCGACTTGACGTGAAGGCAAAGCGTAAGAGTATTATATTAAGTCACCATCTTACTGACATAGTATATCACTTATTACATCTCGTTTATGCCCTAAACTATTTGATCTCACTAGGTTAAGGGTCCTTAACCCCTTACGAGTTTATAACTCAAAGCAACTATTGACCTCACATCATATAATATACTCATGATTATATCGAGTCAATACGATATAATCACCCAAGGTATGAGTCATAAAATAACAAGTAAGAGTCCAAATAATCTTCCATTGACACTCATGTTAATTCAATTAGACTTGATTGCTTTCCTAGACAAGCTCCACGAGACTTTATCATTCATGACCCTAAGAAAATATGTTAAAGTAGAAACATCAAATTTTCATCACATGACATAGTTCTAGGTTCAAGAGCATAATAATAGATCATTTATTGATCCATTAGGGCTCACATAGTGATGGAGTAGTGACCCATCCAATCACTCCTTCATATGGTCATCTATAGCTCATACAACATGAATGCATGTTATGGTATAATTCCCACTCAATTGGGCTTGTCATATTCCAACACCTTAGGAATCTTAGGGGATGTTTAGAAATAATTATCATTACATCTCATCCTATCTCATTTCTTTCCCGAACATTACTCAAATACAAATATTTGTAAACTAATTATTATAATTTCTTCAAACTAATCATTACAATTTTCTTAAATTTTCAAACAAAAAATAAAAAACAATTCAGCCTTTTCAAATTTCAAAACAAAAATAATATTAAAAAAATAATATTCTAACAATATTTTAACTTTATAATATTTTTTATTCAACTTTTTTTCTCTCTTTTTCTAAAACCAAAAAAATACTTAACTCAAACTATCTCACTACTATTCACAAACCATATTACTACTATTCACAAAATTCTCGTTTATCTTATTCTCCAAGCATCCCCTTAGTCTAGTCGCCACAAAAACACTCTAACTTGAGTTTCTTAGCACAGTCACTCATCTAGCGCTTGCCTAAGTTCTCATATTTCGCTTTAATCAGGTTTCATGAAGTTGTGCAAATATTTCATATATGACTCTTATAAGTCTCATCTTAGCCAAGCTAAGGCGACATTATTTAAATTTATCTTGAATGCTCCTAAAACATCAAGATGTTTACTTGCTCGCTTCCCAAGCATAAAAGTAATCAATTTATCTCATCTTGCTCGTTATTCAAATGCCAAGGTGATTATCCATGTGAGTGGACTGATCTTTACCTGGTGACATCTTTATAATGTATACTTTTTACTTAGTATCAATTTGCTTATAATATTAGATAAATTCACTAATCTCATTGATACAATAGATACTAATAATGTCATATATACAATAAAATCTACGGTATCATTAATACAATATATATCAAATATTATGAAATCTCAAACTCCTAACATGAGTTTGGAAAACATTTCTACTAGTTGCCTTAGTAAGAGGATCTTGCTAGTAGAGATATGTTGTAGGATTACCTCACCTCATACAACAACATCTCGAATGTAGTGAAAATGAATATCTATGTGTTTGGTTCTGCCATGGTATTTGGGATCCTTAGCATATGCCAAAGTTGTCATACTATATCACTGTATATCTTAACGGCTTCATCTGCAAGACCCGTAAGCTCTAGGCGCTAAAAAAATCTCATCAATCAAACAGTCTCTTGTACAGTTATTGAACAAACAACGTACTTAGACTCCATCCTACACAAAACAATACTTGATTGTTTCTTGCCACACCAAGAAATAGCTCCACCACTAAGCATAAATGCATAACCCGTCGTAGATTACGCTCATATTTAATACAATCCCAATCAGTATCACTATAATTTTCAGTCTCATGTCTCCACCCTGAAAGCAAAGAACGAGGTCTGTTGTCCCATGAAAGTATCGAAAAATTCTCTTAACTAGTTGCCAATGAACATGTCTTAAATTACTATGATAACGACTAACCAATCCAACTACAAAGCAAATGTTAGGTCATATACATAACATAGTGTACATCAAACTTCCAATTGCACTTGTATAAAGAACTCTGATCATTTCTTTCATTTCCTCATCATTCTTAAGGCAATGTTTTAGGCTCAATGTATAACCTTTCTCAATTGGAGTGTCTATGGGTTTGGAGTTGTGTATACATAATAGTTATAGAATTTTCTTAATGTACGTCTCTTAAGACAAACCAAGAAGCTTTCTAGATCGATCCTTTGAAATTTTAAGTCCAGAGATAATTTGCTTCACCCATGTTGTAACAACCCGATCCTACAGTTTTAGGGATAAATTATGAATAATTTTATTAGGCTCAATAAATGAGTTAAAGCCCATAAGAGAGTTATCGAATAAGTTATTTTTAATTGAACCTAGAGTTAAGGCTACATTATTTTTTTTACTCCAAGCTCATTAGTGTTAGACTCCAAACATTATTACCATTGTGCTTTCCTTCCATAATAAAACCCCTAACAGATTTCCTCTATTAACCACAACCATACAAGTCTCTTTCCCTAGGATTTATTTTTTAAAACGTTCTCTATCACATATATATATAGATGTATATACAGTTTAGACCTCGTTCCTTGTCTGTCTATCACTACATGCATGGCTTTATCGTAACTGTTTCCTCTGCATGCACGTTTGTCATCTCTAGGATTTTTATCAGTTTTGTTGTTTCTATATATATGCTCGTTACACAGAACCACACACAGCACCCTTCGTTTTAGCACTTCACAAACCACCCAACGCTCACCCCGTCCACCAAACCACTTACCTCAACGGAACCACCACACCTCATAAGCCACGAGCACACAACCTCCCTCTACCGTGAGCCTCTTCCTCCAAGCTGCTCCTCCCTCTGTCGTGAAATACCACAGAAACCAAACCCATGCACCCACACGGCACTAACCATCACCCACGACGACACCACTACCCAGAACATGCCTACGCCACCTAAAGGAAGACGAAACCACCCCTTGCTACCCTAGCATCGCCCAACACCAACACTACAAGCCTCCTTGCACCACCACCAAAAGCCTTTGTTTTTCCTCACAAAGAATAGAGTGTGCATTCTCCCTCGTCAACCACCACATCTCGTCGAAAATGGCCACACGTCATGGCCACAGCTCGGTCGTGCTACCCCAACGCCACCATCGCCTCAGACCCGCCTTGTCCCTTACAGTGAGCCATCACCAAACAATCACACAACTTCTCCGTCTCTTCTGCTCATTGTATTCAATCTCTCTCTCTCTCTCTCTCGGTTTCTCTCTATCTATCCAGCCTTGAGCCACCAAGGAACCACCCAGCTCCGTCGTGAAGCACTACCATGCCCATCATAAGCCACGGACGCCCAAGCTCGATCTCCTCTATAGGTGATCTCTCATTCTCTCTATAATAAAATGTAGTACGCCCCTCCCTCATGTGATCAACTTATTAAGTCTCATGCATTTAATTTATAGGTTGGAGTAATTATGTAAGTCGTAGTGTACTGTATAGGTAATATAGACTTATTACAAATGGACGGATATATTTATGTGTTGAGTTTATTGGGATGTATAGATATATATATATTGATTTAAGAGAGTTACGCACGAAAGGGTGGACTAGTTTAGAAAAACTGACGAAACGTCAAGAAATTTAAGTTGGACATATAAACTCTAGATATACAGAATTGATGTCAATATCATGGAGTGAATGTGATTTTAGAGTTATGAAGGAACAAGATTTATGGAAATATAGGTTAATTTAGAAATTCAGGTTTTTTATTACAAAGTACGTGTTAAGTTAGAAATTTATGCAAGTTACGTGTATTTTATAAGTAATTAGTCATGTTCCGAAAATATTGGATCAGCACTACAAGGTAAGTAGCATGATCATACCCTTACACGTATGTATAGTAAACAACATGTCTTTTATAAAAAAAAATATTATGCATGTACCTATTAGAAGCCCTTTTTACGTGCCCAAGTCATGATAAAATTATAAAAATTCAAGATTTTATGTGAAGATTTATGCATTAAATTATTTATGAAAAATTATTATTTTATGAAAGGAGTTATGCATCAAAATATTTATAAAAAGTCATAATTTTATGTGAGTCTTACGAATTAAAATATTTATGAAAGGCCATGCATGATTTTATGTGAAGATTTATGCATCAAAATATTTATGAAAAATCATGTCTCATGACATTTATGATTTTATGTGAGGAAACATGTATCACGACATGTATGAAAGAATGCGATTTCATTTGAAATCTATGATATGACAAGTATGCAAGTATGATTATGATGAAGTATGAATGATAAGATATGTAACGGCCAATGTTATGATATGAAGACGGTACCTATGTTATGGGCATATTGCATTGACAGGTCGTACATGCTGTTAGTGCACCCAGTTAACTCACAGTGGACAACATTGGGTATCGACCTATGATAAGTTAAAGTTAAGTTCATGTTCTTGTTATTTACGTATGTATTTATGAGTATGCACATTTTTCAAGAAACTTTATGTTTATTATATTTATTGTATGATATGTTGTTTATTGAGTATTCGACTCATTTTTGTATATTTTTATGTTTTAAAACCATCCTAGGTGATGAAATTTATGAGGATGAGATTGCAGGACAGGACTTGACCTAGAGAGGCGAGGTAGAGGCCCAGACAGATTATGCTATAATTAGTTTTATAGTTTAAGGTTTAAATAAATTATTCTGATAAGCACATGAAACTTTTTTTTTTTAAATCAGTGCTTCTGCATCTCTATTTTTGGATTTAAGTATTTATTAAAGTTTTTTTTATTTATGGAATCTTTCGCATCTGGCGTGTTGTTTTATTTATGGATTTTAGTAGCACACTGGCTCCCTGAAAATTCTAAAAATGTCTTTATTGTGGAGCGGGGTGTTACACATGTCCTTCATCTCAAAAGTAGAGGACAACCACTCTTTTGTGGTGACAATTATTTCCATATCATTTTCAGCTAATAAAATGTCATTCACGTACAGAGATAAAATTAGAAAACTCTTCCATGTACGATATACACACAATTTTCTTCTATTAGTATCTCAAAGCTAATTGAAATAATGGTCTCATGAAATCTGAAGTACCTAGACGATTTTTTAAAGCCATAAATGGAACGTTTCAACTAGCATACATTGCGCTCTTGTCCCTCAACCTCAAAACTAACAGGTTGATCCATATAAATCTTCTCGTATAGCTTTCCATTGAGAAATGTAATTTTCACATCCATTTGGGAAAAGTTCCAAATCTAGATTTGCAACTATATCTAGAATAAGGCGAATGGAAACAAATCTCACCACAGAGAAGAATGTTTCTTCATAATCTATATCCTCTCTTTGGGTATAGCCCTTCGCTATGAGTCGGGCCTTATACTTGTCAATTGATCCATCTGTTTGGCATTTAATTTTTAAAACTCATTTGTTTCCAATAGATATGCGCCCAGGTGGAAAATCAACAAACTCCCAAACTTGGTTGTTTGCCATAAAGCTCATATCATCTCTCATATCAGCCAACCATTTATTTGAAGCAAGTGAACTTACTGCTTCCTCAAAGTCACACAGAACACACATAAAAGATTCCCCTTCAATCTCAAAATGAAGACGAGGAATGGTTCCACATTCGCTTATATGTAACTGAGACTCTTGTGAGTCACTTTGTAGTGGTACACTCTCACTAGGAGGAAAGTCACTCCCACTATCTTTTATGATTATAGGAAATGATAATTCTCCACCCTCGCCAAAAGATGGTGTAACTCCCTCAAGTTCTTTTAACTCAAAAAGTTCAAGGTCTTTTTTTGTTTCACCAATATTGAGAAAATCATTCTCAATAAATGTGACATCATGCAACTCTATTTTCATCATTCCTCCGTTAGAATGTTCAGCATACATTACATAGCCTTTTGAGCTCTCTAAATATCTTATAAAGATATGCTTATGTGCCCTATGCCAAGTTTCTCATATTTATGAGAAATGTTGTGAACATAACCCCCAGAACCCCATGGCCACAAATGTTTCAAATTTGGTTTTGCATCATTCAATAATAATATGGGGTTGAATGAACAGACTTAGAAGGCACATGGTTTAAATGTAGGTAGTAGCTAGAAAGGCATCCCCCAAAATGATATTGGCAAGTTAGCTTGCCCCATCATTAATCGAACAATTTCTAAAAAAGTACATATTCCTCCTTCCACAATACCATTTTGTTGTAGTGTGCCAGGAATTGTTAATTGCCTACATATCCATTTTACTCTCATAGTCTCTCAAACCCTTTAAATAAGTACTCACGACCCCAATCAGTTTGTAGAATTTTTAAATTCATTTCTTTCTGATTCTTAACCTTAACCACAAAGCGCTTGAAGCAGTTCAATATTTCAAAGCGATGAGAGATCAGATAGACATAACTTAAATGTGAGTAGTCATCTAAAAAGGTAAGAAAATAAGAAGCATCATGGCGTGCCTTCACATT